>NC_048225.1:82959456-83211336 GCF_002007445.2 Ailuropoda melanoleuca
GCACGTGCTCCCCGCTCATGGTCCCAGTCTGTTCTCTTGCGGGTGCCAGTCCGTGAATCTGCCCGCTCCCCTGTGTAGGTGGCTACCGCTTCCCGGAGCCCGAACGCGGCGACTCCCTCCCCCTTCCGTTTATCTGCCGATATCTGTGTGCGGTTTCACGGTTCCCTGCTTCGTACCTCAATACTCAGCGCTGGAGATGTTCATTTGTAGAGATCCAGATGTATCTTTTTGCACCTCAGGCTGATTCCGTGGGTTCAGGCTGGTCTGGTACCTATCCAACTCGACTCAGGGGACTGGCTGAAAAAGGGGTCCCCTACTCCTCCGCCATCTTCCTTCTCTCTCTCCTCTTTTAAGTATTTCTTATCGCTGCCTCCTGGCCTCCATGGTTTCTAAGGAGAAATTGACTACTGTCATTAATTAGGACACTTTCATGAGATGCACTGCTTCTTCTTTGCTATTTTCAAGATTATCTCTTTATCTTTGGATTTGATACTTTGAGTCTAATGTATTTCAGTATGGACCTCTGAGTTTATTCTCCTTGGAGTTTGTTGAGATTCTTGGTTGTGTAGATAATACCTTTCATCAAATTTGGGAAGGTTTCATCTATTAATTTCAATAGCGGTTTATTTTTCTTCATTCTTTTTTCTTACTGTTCCTCTTTTGACCTACCTTCAAGTCCACTGATTCTCTCTTTTGTTATATTTTCTTTTGTGCTTACAGACTTCTCCTTCAGTCATTCTTTAAGGGTAATTCTGCTGGCAACAAATTCTCTCAGTTTTCCTTTGTCTGAGACTATCTTATTTTCCTATATTCCTGAAGGATATAGAATTTGAGGTTGACAGTTCTTTTGTTCCACCACTTTTAAAATATTGGGCCACTTGTCCTGTCTTCCTTAGTTTTGGATAAGTAATCTACTCTCATTTGAATCATTGCTTGCCTATTGGTTCTGTATTATTTTTCTCTAGCTACATTTAGGATTTTTTTCTTTTTCTTTAATTTCAGCAATTTGATAATGATGTGTCTTGACATCAATTTATCTTGTTAAGAGCTTAGCAGAGTTGCCTGAATATGTGTATCTATATGTTACATGCATTTGGGGACATTCTTGACCACATTTTTTTAAGTAATTTTTTTTTTTAGCTCTACACCCTTTCCCCTTTATGAAATGCCAATCTTATTTATTTTCCCACAAGTCCCTGTAGTCTGTTAATTTTGTACGATTTCATTCTATTTTTAGATTAGATCATTTCTATTCATCTATCTTCAGCATCAATGATTCATTCCTCCATCATCTCTAATTTATTACTGAGCTCCTTCCAATGAGGGTTTTCTTAATGTTGTCTTATAGTATTTTTCTATGTGTATTTCTTATTTGGATCTTTAAATTTGATATCAAAGAGTTCCACAATCTGAATGATCTCAGAGTTAGCTTCTGTTCATTTTCTTTTCTCTTTTGAGATTTTCTGAATCTTGGTCTGATGAGTAATTTCAAATTGTATCCAGGACCATTGGGGTAAAATGTAATGAGAATTGTGATTTTATTTAAACCTTCTATTTGATCGGGCTTCCACTGATACAACTCTTGCAGGTAAAGAAGGCAATCCCTTATTAGTGCTGGATAGGAGTAAAAGGCCTATCACTTGTTTTTGCAGGTATCTCGCTGGACTGGTATTGGGGCAACACCTTATTACCAAGCAAGGTACATTTCCAACTATGCACTTGGCTTCCACTGATACCACATGCGAGGAAAGGTTATTTATTACTGCAACTGTGGACATAAGTATAGCATAAGCAGTCAGCCTCTGCTGACATCATGGGAAGGGCAAGGAGCACCTTGTTTGGTGGGGCTGGTTGAAAATCTAAGCTACCTGCTTAGCCTTTGCTGATTGATAGGCAGTCTGCAGTGTTTCTATGGTGTTTTTCTAGGATAATTATACCTATATAATTAAAAAAAAACCATCTGTCTTTGTAGGCTGTTTTTTCTTGGTCTTTGCCTAGAAAGAGAGCAGATTCCTTTGGGGGCTTTTTCTTTCTTTTTTTTTTTTTGGTATAAATTTCATGGCTCCAGGTTGAAAGTTTCTCTCATCTCATGTCTGGGATATGCAAGAGGCAAAAAACAAAACAAAACAAAACAAAAAAACAAAATCCCAAGTAATTCATGGCTGTGTTGCTCCTTTTGTTTCTATATCCCTAGCAAGTCTGACTTCTCTACATTATTTGGAGTTTCCTTATGTTTGTTTTATATAATATGTCAGACTTTTGTGTTATACTTAGAGGGAGTTAGAAATGCTTCTAGATTCCATCTTTCTGAAGCAGGAAGTTAATATACCCTTTTTACCTTCTATCAATTTGTTTCTTTAGTTTTTGCAAGGAGCTGATTTTTAAAAACAATGAAAAAATTAAATGACTAGTATCCCAAGAGACATTGTAGTAGGTTGTGTAAGAGTACAGGAAATTTAGGGGCACCTGGGTGGCTCAGTTGGTTAAGTGTCTGCCTTCAGCTCAGGTCATGATCCTAGGGTCCTGGGATGGAGCCCCACATCAGGGTCCCTGCTCAGCAGGGAGTCTGCTTCTCCCTTTTCCTCTGCCTGCTGCTCCCCCTGCTTCTATTCTCTCTCTGTCAAATAAATAAATAAAATATTTTAAAAAAAGAAAAGGTACAGGAACTTTATATGATGGCTAACTATGCAAATGTCCATCATTAATCATTGTAAACATTTTTATCCTGGAATATAGCAAAGCATAAATATTTATTTCTAGTGTATGTGTAGTTTAATGTGGCATGAATGGAAGGGCTACAAGATACTGCAATCCTAATTGCAATAGATTGCAATTATATCGCCAATAAATTATTTCTTTCCTCAGAATCACACATGTCCTGATATCACATATTGTGCTGCTTCTCAGATATACAGGATATTTTTTATATAATTCCTAACAATTTCACATAATATAACAATACATTAAAAGAAACAAGTCAAAGTAGGGTTCTATCATAATACTTTTAAAAGGTGGCACAGTTTGATTACTCTGACAAGATCAGTTATCAAGAATGGATGGTGTATAGAAAGAAAACTGTTACTGGTATCTGGTGTTTCCTAGATTCGCATCAAAGAGAGCTTGCTTGAAGCATGAGAGTCCCAGACAAGGCAACTAACTAGAAGGCAAGAAGCAAGAGTTCTACTGGACAGAAAGACTCTGGGCTTAGGGGAGCAAGCTGGGGTAATGGTGTAGCCTAGGGGTTTTTACAGGTTTTATCTGGACAGGGAGCAGAGTTTGTAGCCCCCTCTCCCAACACTTTTCCTATTGGTCAGTTGAAGAACTTTTCTATATAAGGCTATGGCACCATGGACTTGATGGGCATAGTGCTATGTCCTAGCTTCCTGTTATCCGGGTCCATTGTTTAGCCTTACACAGTTTATTGTCAGCTTTTTTTTTTTTTTTTAATCTTCTTTAGGCCCCTTGGTGGATTCTTTGTTCAGTGGCTGTTTGTCTGGTTTTAGGCATGGAAAGTTTGACCTGCAGATGTTTGTGAAAACTTGCTTCAGCCCAGGTCCCTGACTACCTATCAATTTCTTAATGCCTATCAAAACAAAGGGAGGGGAGAAAACTAGCTTTATTTTAATTGTGCAAAACCAAGTTGTAAAATAGAAAATTTTCAGTTATCATATAGGGCTTTTGTCTTATGTCCACTGAAGATATATATTTGTAATCCTGACTGAAATTTGCTATTCAGCTGGTATGATGATCTTTCCTATAATCGTGTGTTTTTTCCACACCACGAAACAATTATCTGACACCAGCAGGGTGTCCTACAATTCAACTCAAGTCTGCCTCTATCTACCTGGAGATCACATAATCCCATAGATCAAGGGCTCGGTCCTACTAGATGGCTCCTACCCCCTTCACAAGCCAATTGTAAATTCAGTGTGTTACCTGTGCCTCTAACCAAATAGCTATAGATCAGAGGGTCCTAGGACCTTGGTAGAGCAGCTCACAGAACTAAAAAGCAAAACAAAAAACAACCCATTTTATTTACTAGATTGCTAGTTTATTATAAAAGGATATTACTCAGGAATAGCCAGATGAAAGAGATGCGCAGATCAAGATATGTGGTAAGGGGCATGGAGCTTCCATGTGCTCCATGTGCTCACCATCCTGGAAGCTCTTAGAACCCAGTCCTTTTGGGTTATTATGGAGGCTTCATTACATAGGCATGGTTGATTAAATCATCGGCCATCAGCAGTTGACTCAACCTCCAGTCCCTCTCCCCTCTCTGGAGTCAGGATAGTGGGACTGCAAGTTCCAACTCTAAAGATAGGGCTTGTTCCCCTGGTAACCAGACCCTATCCTTGGTGTTTCCAAAACCACCTTATTAACATAACTAAAGACACCTTTATCACACTCATCACTTAGAAATTCCAAGCATTTTAGGAGCTCATTCCTGATGTGCCTGATGTGGGGACAAGGACTAAATATATATTTATTATAAATCATAATATCACAACTATTAACTTTGCTGCAAGTAAATTGGGATTGTAGCATATCAACAGCTCTCTTTTGTTTGCTTAAAGAAATTTCCTTATATTTGTGTTTGCAAGAATTTTGTTGATTGTATTTTCTTTTTTGACTAAGTAGTTGTCTTGAATTATATTGGATTATCACTTTATCTGCATCTGTTAAGATGTTTAATCACTAATAACTTTCTTTCTCCAGGCTTAGGACTTTGTACTCTGCTAGTTTAGAAAGTAGGTCATACTAAGATAAAATGCTTTCACCAGGACCTAATCAATATTTCCCTTTACTGGAAGCTGATGGTAACTCTGTTGTTATCTTGGGCCTCTCATGTCATTGAACTACCAGGCAGAAGAGTGGATTATGTACACAGGCTAGGATATTGAACTGAATTGCCAAAGGGTCATTGTTTACTCCTACACGACAAGAGCAGGGAAATTATATTTGAATGCAGAAAATTCTCTGAGGCTTCTCCTTTATACTTCTCTGTGTATCTATCAATAAGGTTAATAGAAGACATCAACAACCTACTAAATGTAAGGTTGCTATGGACCCTGTCATTTTGGAAATGAGGTTTGGTTAACCCCATCAGGTAGAGGACCTGGACTAGTTTAGATGCTGGCTGAAGGGGAAGGAAACATATAATGGGGTGTAGAAAAACATTTATAATATCAACCATAGCCTAATGATCAATAACTTACATGAGGACTATGGCAGTATAGTTTCTGTTTTGATTTTTATAGATATATTTGTATATTTTTTAAACTGTTTTCTCTTCCTTGACCTTACCTTTTGTGAAAGGGAATGAATTAGCTTCTAAGGTACAGAATACCTCTATGGGATTGCAACTAAAATAAGGTAATAACATCACCAAATAGTAATAGAATGACTCTTGGAAGTTCTGACTCCCACTTAGAGGAAGAGAACAAGGTCATCTTCATTACAGGAAGGCAGATTTGTGAAGCTATCATTACTGTTATTGTGATGGACAGTGGTGGACTACGTTGATTATTTCATTGATGTCGTCAAGGACCACACCCAAATTTCTTAAGATTTAAAACATATAAACTACATTTCCTATTATTCTTTGTTGGTTTTCATTGAGTTTCACCCATAGAAGGAGTAGCTGGAAATCAGAAACAAGAAAGATCATTTTGGCTTTACCAGTGTAGCAGTTCCCAACGGTAGTTAGGAATAGATGCATTCAAGTGGAGATTGGGTGATCCAGAGGGAAAACTACTTTTGGAAGTCCTGATAGTTTGTTCCTGTTCTTCCATAGACCCAGAACTAACTGCAAAACTCCTTCCAACAACAGAGCAACAGGTTCACGCTTTAGGTGCCATCTTGAAAGCAATAGAATCTTTTGCTTTTCGATATTATACCTATTGCCCTTTACGTCCTCCAGCTAGATTGGTGTCTGGCCCTCGACTGAATGTGACTAACTCAATAAGCAATGACAGAGAGGACATATTCATTACGTGCAAAGTTTAAGATGTGGGGAGAGTAAATGGACCCAAATGGAATTAAAGTCTCCACATTTTACTTGAAGTGGTAATGTGTGAACACCAGAAAGGAATGCTAAGCTATATATGTACATCTTAATACATAGAGCTACCACTAATAGAATTATACAAGAGGTATATTCAGCAATATAGATGTCTTAAAATAAAATTATTTTAAAATGTTGAAGAAACCTATGGGAAGGCAAGAAAAGGAAACAGGAATGAGAAACAGAGGAAACATACACACACAGACACAGACACACACACACACACACCAAATAATAAAATGACTGACATAGCCTTTAACAGCAATAATTACTTTAAATGTAAATGGTCTAAATACTTTAGTTAAAAGACTGAGAAAGGCAGGGTGAACACATAAACAAGACACAACTATGTACTGTCTCCAAAAACTCACTTCAAATATGAAAACATGGTTCCATTCAAAGTAAAAGATAGAAAAAAAAATCACTTGATCTGTTTTGTTGTCAATGCTCTCCATTGCATTTTTTATTTCATTTCTTGAAGTGCAGAATTTGTTTGGTTCTTTTTGGTGATTTCTATATCTTTGTTAAATTTCTCATTTTGTTTGAGTATTGTTTTCTGGATTTTATTGAATTGTTTTTCTGTGTTTTCTTCTGATTCACTAAGCATCTTTAAGACAGCTGCTTTGAGTTCTTTATCAGGTAAATTGCAGATCTCCAATCTTTAGGGTTCAAAGTTATACTTTGGTGTCCCTTTGGTGGTGTCATGTTTCCTTGATTTTTTATGTAGTTTTATGTTGTTGCCTTTACATTTGAAGTAGCATTCACCTTCTGTCACCTTTAGTGATTGAGTTCAGCAGAGGAACACCTTCTGTCAGCCATCCTAAGGATTCTGATGATTTCTCAGATCTTTTTGTGGTTGTGCCAGGTCCACACTTCTTGCTTCCCCCTGTGGCAGAAATATTAAGCTTGCATGCCTTCTCAACCCTGCAAAGCCAGGCCAGGTGCTACAGTCTTTATTAAAATAATTTTCTTGTGGTTTATAAATTCATTTAAAGTTTATGTAATTTATAATATTTGTTATTAAACCCAAATGGAAATATCCAGAGAAACTCATTTTTAATGGATCTCTACCAAAAAAAAAAAAAGGAAGTCTATCAAACTTCTAGTGAAGGATAGGAGGGAAATTTAAGGTACAGAAGCTTAAATCTTATTAAAAAATATTGTTTTATCTCCTTACACTTAAATTTATTAAAATTAGCAGTTTTTTAAAATGATGGTTTAATAATTGATTTTAAATCCTGTTTGACATATACTTGGAATCCCATTTGTTGAATTGTTACTCAAATTATCATTACATCGGAGATACATTTATTTCCTAATCAATGTTTCTGCTGTGAATCCACTCATAGTGGAAAATGCTATTATACCAAATAAGATGCCTAGGTAGGTATCCATCTAGTGAGACAGTACATTATGAATGCATAAAACCTTTCGATTTGTTTGGTGAAGTAGAAGTGATATGATTTTGCTTTTGTTTTGTGAGAGAGAGAGCATGAAAGGGGGGCAGAGGGAGACAGCAGACTCCCCGCTGAGCAGGGAGCCCCATGTCTCACAACCCTGAGATCATGACCTGAGCTGAAATCAAGAGTCAGATGCTTAACCCACTGAGCCACCCAGGTGACCCCAAAGTGATATGTTTAAATGGAACCTGGAGAGAACAACCTTAGTGTGAAAGATTATCTCATTTCCCCCCAGGTTTTAGAGAACATATTAAAGATAAAATATGTTGCTATAAATATGTTTTATGGGATTTTTTAAAAAAGGTTTTATTTCTACAAATTACAGCTGATAAACACCAAAGCCTTCACCTGTAGAGACCACGCTCCAACTCAGGCTGGGAGTACCACTCTGTGAGAAGAGCTGCGCTCCCAGGAAAGGGGTGGCGCAAGAGGCAGAAACCCCGGGAAGTCCAAAGTTCAGGGTCAGGAGGGGTCAGGGCCTGAGGGCCTCAGCCTGAGCAGCCCCAGCAGCCACAGCACTAGATGCAATGATCTGGCCCAACTCCAGCTTGCTTTTGGGGACCTGGCAAATGCAGTTCGTCGCCAGTATTGGTGTCCCGTGCCTGAATGCAGCACAGGCTGCATAAATTCTCAAACCCCTGCTTTTTCCATTTTGTGATCAGGTTTTAATCTACATAGTCTTCTTTAATACAATATTCATATAATTCTCTGCTGATGGCTTTCCACTTCTAAAAGAGGTCAAAAATACAGTGGGTTTTCTGTGGTTGGATCCTAAAGATAGACCACAGAGATCACACTTTCCTTTTTCCCTCATGAGGTTCTGTCTCAGCTTCTCTCATCTTTTGATCTAATTCATCCAGTGTTGGCTCCACCAACTCCCAGCCACCTGGGGGAGCTTTTGACTTTAGGCATTTTCCCCACAAGTTAATTTGCAAAGATCATCTGCTTCCCAAGAGTGTAACAGAAAGACCTCTGGTCTCTTCAGTTACAGACTTGGGTTCTTGTCCAGCTCTACCAGATATTACTCTGTGACTTTGGGGAGGTCACATTCCCTTTCTGGTCCTTGGTCTCATCAGAATCACCCTCACCATCAGCCACCACTTCTCTCTTATTGGCATATTTTTAAAAATACAAATAAAATGATGATACTTAAATTTTTTTTTGCAGACTGAACTAAGTAATGTAGTATATTTGTTTCATGAAAGATTTGGCCAGATTAAAAGAACAGTTGGAATCATGGAACATTCCCTATCTTAAGCATTAGACACTCAGTTATTTCCTGAGGAACAAATGTATTAAAGCTAACTTAAGTACATTTGACAACCTATGAAATTCCACTTTGAGACATGGAATAGGCAGCTGGGGTGTGATCATAGAAGGTGATATAAATTTGGGCTTCTTCAGCATGTGGATTATATTTCAAGGTAGCTTACTACCTGAGTTTATCCCGGGGATTAGTGAATACAGAAAAAAAAAAAAGCCTGAGTATTTGGTCATAGAACTCTCTAGTATTTAGTTCAGGAAATAAAGGGAATCAACAAAGGTGCTATTATAGTAGCCCCTTGTAGTATTTCAAATTAACTTTTGCCTGGCATATATATTTTCCAGTCTTTTATTTTGAGCCCACCTGTTTTCATGTTTGAAGAGAGTTTCTTATAGATGCCCTATAGTTGGGTATTGTTTATATGTCATCCTGCCGTTTTCAGTCTTTTAACTGAGGTATTTAAACCATTTACACTTAAAGTAATTATTGATAGATTAGGGGCTGTATCAACCATTTTATTATTTGTTTTGGGTGTGTTTCCTCTGTTTCTCATTCCTGCTTTCTTGCCTTCCCTGTGGATTTTTGGAATATTTTAAAATTATTTTATTTTGATATATCTATATTGTTTTTGAGTGTATCTCTTTGTATAGTTTTGTTAGTGTTGCTGGCAGTATGAAGATGCACATATAAAGCTTATCAGTCTCGCTGGTATTGACATTTTACCGCATCAGGTGAAATGTGGGAACCTTACTTCCATTTAGGTCCATTTACTCTCCCCACATTTTTAACATAAAGCTCTTAAGTATTTACTCCACATACATTATCATGTGATATAGTTCTGCTCAGATGTCAAATCATATCAAATGATGCAATTTTGTACAAACATCAAACATAATTTAACCAACTAACTAGGAAAAAGAGAGTCTATTATATTACCCCTATTTTTATTAGTTCCATTTTTTTCTTCCTTCCCAACGTCTTTATTCTTCTGTTACATTTTCCTTTCTATTTAGAGAATTTCTTTAGAAATTATTTAAGCACAGGTCTGCTGGAGACAAAGTCTCTGTTTTTCTTTGCCTCAGAATGTCATCATTTCTCCCTTGAATCCTACAGGATAGAGTCACTGCATATAGAATTTGGGTTTGGGGGTGCCTGGGTGGCACAGCAGTTAAGCGTCTGCCTTTGGCTCAGGGCGTGATCCTGGCATTATGGGATTGAGCCCTCAGGCTCCTCTGCTATGAGCCTGCTTCTTCCTCTCCCACTCCCCCTGCTTGTGTTCCTTCGCTCGCTGGCTGTCTCTATTTCTGTCGAATAAATAAATAAAATCTTAAAAAAAAAAGAAAGAATTTGGGTTTGACCCCATGGTCACAGATGAGCACCCCACTGATATTTGAGGCCTTTCTCCCCCATTGGTTTGCATAATTTCTATCTAGTTTTTGGTATTTTTTTCCTTTTCTTAATAGTTTTCAGCAGTTTGATTATGATGTATCCTGGCATAAATTTCTTTCGGTTTAACCTGTTTGGAGATATCAGCTTTTTTTTTCTTATGATTTTTATTATTCACATATACAGATTGTTAAAATAATACGGATTATTAAGAATAATGCAGAGATTCAGCTTTTTTAGTATACATATTTATGTCTTATGATCAATTTGGGAAATTTTCAGCCATTCTTTTTTTAACTATTTTTTTCGTCTCCAATCCCCTCTTTCTTTTTTCGAGTGTCTATTCTTTGTTATCTTCCCACAGATCCCTGAAGCTCTGTCCTTCTATGTTTGTTTGTTTGCTTGTTTTCAGGCTATTTTCAAGGTGAGTGATTTGTATTGCTCTACATTCAAGTTTATACATCCTTCTGGCATCTGCAATCTATTACTGAGCCCATCTAGTAAGCTTGAGAAGAAATTCTGTTACATTTTTCAGTTCTATACTTGCCATTGAATTTTTAAAAACCACTGTCAAATGTTTCCAATATCTGTGTCATCTCAGTGTGGTCTTCCGTTGATTTTCTTTTCTCTTTTGAGATTTTCCTGGTCCCTGCTGTGATGAATGATTTTCAATTATATTCTGGACAGTTTGAGCATTATGTTTGAAAACTCCACATTTTGGGGCCTGGGTGGCTCAGTTGGTTAAGCATCTGCCTTCGGCTTGGGCCACGATTGCAGGGTCCTGAGATTGAGCCCCACATTGGGCTTCTTGCTCAGTGGGGAGTCTGCTTCTCCCTCTCCCTTTGCAGCTCCCCCTGCATGTACTCTCTCGCTGGATATCTCATGCTCTCTCTCTCAAATAAATAAAATCCTAAAATGAATGAATGAATAAATAAATAAATAAATAAAACTCTGAGTTTTTTGGGAAATATTTTATTTATTAGGCCTTCAGTACTAACATGCAGGGTACAAGTCCAGGCTTCCCACTTGGCCTCCACTGACATCTCAGGAAAAGGGAGTGGTGTTTTGTTCCCCAGGAGTGTGGGTAGAAGTCTAGGCTCCTCACCTGGCCTCTGTTGGTCAAGGTGGAGAGAGGGTGGTCTTAGGTTTCTTCTGTGGTGTTTCTCTGGAGTAATTCAGGTATTGTAAGAAATGCCTCTGTCTTGCTAGACTGGGGCAATCTCTTTTTATGTTGGAAGCAGAAATGTTTCTATCTCATCTTGTCCAGAACAGGAAGCCAGCAGTTCCCTTTCACATTATACAAATTTGTAATTCTTTGAATTTTATTAAACGGGAGGATATTTATTTTGTAATAAAAATGAAAATCAATAAAAAATGAGTAGAGATCCTACCATTTGCATATAAATGGATGGGGCTGGAGGGGATTATGCTAAGTGAAATAAGTCAAGCAGAGAAAGACAATTATCGTATGGTTTCACTCATATGTGGAACATAAGGAATAGCACGGAGGACAAAAGGGGAAGGAAGGGAAAACTGAAGGGGGGGTAATCAGAGAGGGAGACAAACCATGAGAGACTATGGACTCTAGGAAACAAACCGAGGGTTACAGAAGTGAGGAGATAGGGGAACAGTGTAACCAGGTGATGGGTATTAAGGAGGGCACATGTTGTGATGAGCACTGGGTGTTATACGCAGCAAATGAATCGTTGAACACTACATCAAAAACTAATGATGTACTATATGTTTGCTAACTGAACATAAAAAAATGACTAGAGACCCAATAGACACTACAATATGTTGTATATAAAAACCAGGACATTTCTGTATCTAAGCTATCCATCTGTTCAGCATATATTCTCTAGGAAAAGTATTTTTTAATACTGAAATAATGCAAAGCAGACATATTTGTTAATGCCTCTGTGTGCTTTCATGTGGGGTGAAAGGAAGGGCTTAAAAATGTAACTCTCACTTTAAGTGATTAAAATTTCTTCAATGAATCATTATGTTAGCAGAAATCACATGTCTTAATATTAAGTACTGTGCTATATTTTTATTGCTTTCCTGTGTTTTCCTTTGGTCTTTCAATAAATCAAATAATGCTTTTTTAGACCCTCAGAGAAAATGTGGGCCCCCTCCACCTATCGACAATGGAGACATTACCTCATTCCCATTACCAGCATACGCCCCAGGATCATCAGTTGAGTACCGATGCCAGGCCTTCTATGCACTTCAAGGAAACAGGAATGTAATATGTAGTAACGGACAGTGGTCAGAACCACCGAAATGCTTAGGTAAATATTTTCATATTCTCATAGATCCTGGGATAATTTGTGTAATGAATATGATGTTTTCCTATTTATAGAATTTTCGTGGATTAACAAACAATGATTCTGTTGAATTCTTGACCACCAAATATTAATATATGAGGAAATGAGGTTGGAAAAATTCTTGTTCAAACAATAACAGCAACAAAAGATTTTTTAATAAAAGTTCTTCATATGAGAGCTGACATTTTGTATCTTTGATTATAATATCTAATTATTACACATTAAACACAGAACCTAATTTTTACATCCTTTGTTTAAAATGATTTAAATCTGCATGACGGATTTTCAATGAGTTGGTTTGGAAAAGGTTTTGCGAATTAAGTGCTAGGCCAGTGTAGATACTCTACTTGAAAGTCTGAAATTCTGTGGCAAATATTTGTAAGCTACTTAATGTTTTATGTTCGTTTTTGTATTTTCAGATGCATGTGTGGTATCAGAAGAAATGATGGAAAAACATAACATACAGTTACGATGGAGACATGAGAAAAAATTTTATTCTAGAACAGGGGATAATATTGAATTTATATGTAAAGTTGGCTATCATAGAAAGTCACCAGGTCATGCATTTCGAATAACCTGTCAGGAAGGGAAAGTGATATATCCCACTTGTGTACAAAACGATGGTTAAGATGCAGTCCTAAAATTAAAATATGTACATTTATTCCAGAGTTTTCATTATGAATCCAATTCTTCTCAGTTATTTTTTCAACTGTTATTTAACTCATTTTTATTCATAAATCAGAATTTGTGTTAAATAGCATGTGGATGATATAACCTGAGACACAAATGAATCATTTCTTAAGAGCACCATGTTAAAACTTGGTGAACCAAAATGCTATGTGTCCTATTGATAAAATGTCGGTGGCAAGAAATTAGTTGTGATCACGTCAATGCCTGCTTCTTTCCATCCTTCTCCTTTCTCAAAGCTTTCTTCATAACTCCTGAGGCTTCCTGAGGCTCTCCCTTTCAGAGGAAATGGGGAAAAAATGCTTGCATTAATCTTCAAAATCATATTACTTCACAAACACATAGAAACCTAACTGTGTCATACCTATGTTAGTAATAAGATATAAGAAGTTATTTACTTTTGCTTATCTCTCAATAGATATATAAGCGCAAAAAATGATGAAATGTATGATCTCCTATAAGATGTCTATCTAGCAAACGTAAGAATTCAAACTAATCATAAAGAGGAATTCAAATCTAATTAGATGCATAACTATTATAACATTAAAAGTGATTCAAAAGTCCAGTATCAAGTATACACACACATACGCACACACACACACACACACACACACACACTATGCTTTGAACACTGAATAAATGTTTATAGAATAAAGGCTGGGAGAAAGCACAAAAATTTATAATAACTATAATTGAATTTATAGATAATAGAGGAAAGAGTAGCTGTTTAACTCCTTTATACATACCTGTATTGTCCAATTTTTCTATCTTTAATATATATCACCTTCGAACCATAGAATACGTCATTTTAAGATAAAGATATGTAAAAAGTAAGATAATACACATTCAGAGCTATAAAGACCTCTGGTGATTATGTTCAGATCTAAAAACATTTTCATGATTTTGCTGGTATGGAGGGCTTTGGTAACATTCAATGACAAGAGTCTGAAATGAGATTTTTATGTTCATACATTTCCAACAACATAATTAGTTAAAATCAGTTGACTATAAACATTTTAAATTTCTACAAAAGCACAACTTGAAGATGAAAATAAAGATATACCTAATTAAGATAAAAATATTATAAGGTGATATCTTGTAACTTTGCATTGCATCAAATCAAGCAGCATTCTTGCTTAGAATGAGAAACCTGGCTGTCACCAATGGAGTCATTTTATCCACATGTGAATCACTGGTGACAGCCGGTTTTCTCATATATAAAGGAACACTGTTAGAATTGGCCAGTTATCTTTGTTAAAGCTTGTATATATACTAGTCTCTACAACCTTTCACCTATTGTTCGTGGATTCTATTTATGATACTTGTTTCTAATCAATTATTTCAAAATAGTGACTTTTGTATCATTTTTTTTGCACTTGTCACTCTTGTGTAAAGATAAGTGTTAATTTATCAACTCTGTTAATTAAACTTTCACCTAAAAAGATTTGGTAAATCTTTATTTTTTCCCTTTATTTCCGATTTTTGGAGTAAGAACTTGATGTAACAGTGACCTTCTGCGATCACTTTAAAGACTTTCTAAACATGGTATCAGCCTGGATTTGTGAATTTTTATTTACTCAATTTGTCACAATCAATTATAATCATTGTTCTTTGAAGCACAAATGATCCCACATTTGGCTAGTGAGTGCCTTCCAACTGGCTCCTGATTGCTTTGTTATATCCCATTAGTTTTTGAGTATTTCTCTTTTTTTTTTAGCACAACATGACATTTCAGGCTCACTGTCTACTTCCCTTGTGCAAGACCCATAATCATACAGTTTTCCAAGAAGTTCTGATTCTTTTTCTTGGAGCACAGGGCTTAGAATCCAAGTTGTACTGTTAATGTTAGTTGGGAGTGTTCAATACTGTTGAAGTGTCTTTACTTCCAGGGTCTTTTGGTTGTCAGAAATTTGAGATAGAAATGAAATTTCAAATTCATTAGCTCCTACTGTATTTTCCAATTCAAGTTTAATAATATACGGTTAAAAAAAACCTTTTTAACACATTTTCCCTTTTTCTCTTTACTTATATATTCTTATATTCAATGTCCATGAAAACAACATCAAAAGTGCCATGCAAACATTACTATCACCCATTAAACTATCAAATGAAGGTTAAAATGTCTTGTGTTTATTTTGTCCCAGGATGCTTGATTCTGAGTATAAGTATCTTCTTAAAAAGTAACTAGAAATGATTCTTATCTCTGATTGGCTCTCTTATCAAATTAAGAGTTTTACATTTATTTGCATTAGTATTTTTTCAATTTTAGATTTTGCTGCTTCTTACTTTTCTCCCCCCTTTCTTTAATAATATTTTTTTATTATATTATGTTAGTCACCATACAGTACATCCCTGGTTTTTGATGTAAAGTTCCATGATTCATTACTTGCATATAACACCCAGTGCACCATGCAATACATGCCCTCCTTACTACCCATCACCAGCCTATCCCATTCCCCCACCCCCTCCCCTCTGAAGTCCTCAGTTTGTTTCTCAGAGTCCATAATCTCTCATGCTTCATTCCCCCTTCTGATTACCCCCCTTTCTTTATCCCTTTCTTCTCCATCCGATCTTCCTATTTCTTATGTTCCATAGATGAGAGAAATCATATGATAATTGTCTTTCTCTGCTTGACTTATTTCACTCAGCATTATCTCCTCCAGTGCCGTCCATGTTTCAGCAAATGTTGAGAACTCGTTCTTTCTGATGGCTGAGTAATATTCCATTGTATATATGGACCACATCCAGTCATCTGTTGAAGGACATCTCAGCTCCTTCCACAATTTAGCTATTGTGGACAATGTTGTTATGAACATTGGGGTGCATATGGCCCTTCTCTTCACTACATCTGTATCTTTGGGGTAAATACCCAGTAGTGGATTGCTGGGATCACAGGGTAGCAATTTTTAACTTCTTAAGGGACCTCCACACTGTTTTCCAGAGTGGCTGTACCAACTTGCATTCCCACCAACAGTGTAGGAAGGATCCCCTTTCTCCACATCCTCTCCAGCAATTGTTGTTTCTTGCCTTGTCAATTTTTGCCATTCTAACTGGTATAAGGTGGTTTCTCAATGTGGGTTTGATTTGAATTTCTCTGATGGCTAATGATTTTGAACGTTTTTTCATGTGTCTGTTAGCCACTTGTAGGTCTTCATTGGAAAAGTGTCTGTTCATATCTTCTGCCCATTTTATGATTTGTTTATTTGTTTCTCGTGTATTGAGTTTGAGAAGTTCTTTGTAGATCTTGGATACCAGTCCTTTATCTGTGGTGTCCTTTGCAAATATATTCTCCCATTCCGTGGGCTGTCTCTTAGTTTTTTTGACTGTTTCCTTGGCTGTGCAGAAGCTCTTTATCCTGATAAAGTCCCATAAGTTCATTTTATCTTTTATTTCTCTTGCCTTTGGAGATGTGTCGTGAAAAAGGTTGCTCTGGCCGATGTCATAGAAGTTGTTGCCTATGTTCTCCTCTAGAATTTTGATGGATTCCTGTCTCACATTGAGGTCTTTCATCCATTTGGAGTTTATCTTTGTGTATGGTGTGAGAGAGTGGTCAAGTTTCATTCTTTTGCATGTAGCTGTCCAATTTTCCTAGCACCATTTATTGAAGAGACTGTCTTTTTTCCACGGGATGTTTTTTTCCTTCTTTATCAAAGATTAGTTGCCCAAAGAGCCGAGGGTCCATTTCTGGGTTCTCTATTCTGTTCCATTGGTCTATGTGTCTGTTTTGTGGCAGTACCATGCTGTCTTTGTGATCACAGTTTTGTAGTACAGCTTGAAATCCGGCAATGTGATGCCCCCAGCTTTGTTAATCTAACTTAAAAAAATGGAAAACATCTCCGTGTTTTAGAAGGCAGAGTGATATGAGAAGGTTTTTAAGCAGAGGTGTCTTCTTTCTGTTATACCTGTTCCCTCACTGAATAAGGTGATACTTAATAGTTTCTGACATCCTTTCAATGTTCATTATTTTCTCTCTCTCTCTTTTTAGAGAGGGAGAGAGAGCACACAAGCAGGGATCGAGGGGCAGAAACAGAGGGAGAGAGAGAATCTTTTTTTTNTTTTTTTAAGGATTTTATTTATTTATTTGACAGAGATAGAGACAGCCAGCGAGAGAGGGAACACAAGCAGGGGGAGTGGGAGAGGAAGAAGCAGGCTCACAGCAGAGGAGCCTGATGTGGGTTGATCCCATAACGCCGGGATCACGCCCTGAGCCGAAGGCAGACGCTTTAACCGCTGTGCCACCCAGGCGCCCCGAGAGAGAGAATCTTAAACAGGCTCCATGCTCAGCGTGGGGCCCAACATGGCCTCCATCTCACAATGCTTAGATCATGACCTGAGCTGAAATCAAGAATCTGTCACTTAACTGACTGAGTCACCCAGGTGCCCTCTTAATCTCTTTTTCATAGATTATTTTACACATTTATCTGTCCCTTGCTGTTTTTATCTTAGAATGTATCTCACTCAGACCATTCTGATATTTTTACTACTGCAGATAACAACACGATGAATATACTTTGTGGACATATTGTCAGGATATACTGTTCAAACTGAAGTTAATGGATCATGAGGCAATTTCTTCAGTATTTCAAATTATTTTTCACAGGGGTATTGTATGGTATCCCGTAATGTCCTAGAGAGCCTACTTTTCCTTGGTCTTGTCAACTGAGAATATCGTCAACCTTTTGAATATCTTTCCTGTTCGGTAGATAATAAATGGACCTCTGTGTAACTTTAATATGCATTTTATTATTTTGAATGTGTTTATTTGCATTTAAGATATTTAAAGCACATTTGTTTTGGGTTTTTTCTCTCTCTTAATTTTCTTATTAAGAGATTAGCCCATTTTCCTATTATTTTTCCTTTCTTTAGAAATAATGAGATTATCCCTTTTCATTTTACATTTCTGTGATATAAATTAGACATATTTTCCAAGTGATTATTAGACTTTTGAGTCCACGTTCATTTTTTGAGGCAGAAATTTTTGAATCTTATGCACTCTTAATTACCAATCTTTTTTTATTTATTCAAATTCTGAATCCCTTTAATGTTCTATTCTTAGCAAATGCACCCAGGCTTTTAGACATTGCCATTCTCTGACTGTATAGTGATAGCTAATGTGTTTCTCTTTTGAGTTTCACTGATGAGTGGTGATACTGAACACATTGAGCATAGGTTTGTGAGGTGATTTTTTGCAATTTTTAAGTTGGGTTATTTTTTCTCTTGGTTTATGAAACTGCTTTGTGTGGAATACATATTAATCTCTTATCCAATATATGTAATGCAAATGTCTTCTCCCAATCTATGGCTTTGTGTGTGTGTGATGTTTTTGATGGATTGAAAAATTACTACTGAAATATAATTTGAAATGTTAAGTAAATATTGATTTATCATGAATGACTGGTTATAACATGATCTTTCCTCTTAGATGATTTATATTTAGATCCACAATCCAGTTTCAATTAATCACTTGGTATGAGAAAGAAGCTGAGTTTCCATTTTGTTTGCCATACCAAAATCCAATTGTTACTTCACTGTATTTTTGAAAAAAAATTCTCACCTCATTGAATTACATTAGTGCATAAAACAAGTGATCTGGGTGTGGGTGTGTATTTCTGGACTCCCTTTCTTCCACTGATCAATTTGTCTACCATTTGATACTACCACATGATAAATAGAGTATCCTTAATATAGATCTAGAAATCTGGTAGTACAAATCTTCCAATTTATTCTTTTTCAGGACAGGCTTGGCCATTTCCAAATGCATTTGAATCATGTTGTCAATTATTTTTGATAAAAAAAGAGATTTTTAAGTGGGTCATGTTCAAAGAATAAATTAACTTAGGAAAATTAACATCCTAATTGTATTGTCTTCCAACCGTGAACATACAGAGTCCTTCCTTTACATGTCTTTTTAATTTTTTTCTCAGTAATGTTTTGTAAATTTTAGTGTAGTGATCTCACAAATTTTTTGGTCAGATTTATGCTTTCATATTTTAAGTTTTTCAATATTAATAAAAGATATTGTTTTTTTATATTTCATTTTCCAGTTTTGTGTTCCTAGTATAAAGACATTATTTGTTGTTTTGGTTCTAATATCTCTTTTTTTGTGGCATATGTAAAGGTTTTTAGAATTATATAATTATGTTTCACTCTTTCCTTATAATTTTATTGCATGTTTTTTTCACTGCCTTACTGAATTTGAAATTACCTGACCCCACATACATACGTTTAGATGGAGGGAGCCCACCCCTTGCAAATTTTCTGAGACAGCAGCTGCAAAGCTGACAGTGAATCCCCACTTGGACATGCTGCCTGACAGAGACCCGGAACATTCTCCACTGCAAGGCAATCCAGTTCCTGCCATCATCTCTTCAGGAGGAATAGGAGCCTAGGGTAGGTGAGGGCTTGCAATGAGGCAGATCTGTTGTTCTTCCAATACCCAGGTTTGTGACTTGGCCTCTCGGAACCTCTCATATTCAGAGGCTTTATGCAGGTTCACATCTCTTAAGGCTTGGAATTACACAGATGCCTTGTGCCCCGTGAGCCAGCCTCTCAAGCCCTGCACCCTGTTCCAGCTCCCTGGCCACCTGGACCTGTGTGGCTCATGCCGGTGCAATTTGCACCCCTTCAGTCAGCCAGAGGCATCTGGAGGTCTCCAGGCATGTGGAACACTGGTCCCCAGCCACCCACATTGCTTCCAGTGTGAAAGGAACCCACCCCAACAGTCTTTCTGATGTGGCTAATTTACACTACCGAGAGTCAGTTCAGTCTCCATTTGGACTGGCTGCCTGATGGGGTTTGGGCTTATCTGTGCCCCAAGCTCCAGGTGCCTTTTAGTGGAGGATATTCTCATTAATTTGCCCAGACCTGCCCTGGCAAGGGAGTCCAGGTTTTTCAGCTTTGCCTTCAGGGAGAATGTACATATTTCTTTGGGCTAGGGTTTGGAATTATACAAATGTCAAAGACCCCCAAGAACCTGTTGTTGAGACTTGTTATCTCTTGACACTTAAGTTCCTAGTCCCTGGCTTCCTTGACCTCTGGGGCCCGAGCATGCGTACTATGCATCCCATCAACAGGTCTTGGGAAGGTGGGTCTCTCCAGGCCTGTGGAGTTTGCACCATTTCCCAGCCACCTGCTACTGTCCAGGGCAAAGGAAGACTGCCCACAAAAGTCTTTGTGAGGTGGCAGCTCTAAACTGTTAACAGTCAGTCCCCATTTGGACTGGCCGCCTAATGGGGGTCCCAGAATCCTCCAGCAATCAAGGATCCCAGGTGTCTCTAATTGAAGAATACCTCAGTCAGCCTACCCAGCCTGCCCTGTCAAAGCAGTCCGTTATCTACACCTCTGCTTTTAGGAGGAATTTGTGCACTTATGCAGGTTAGGGCTTGGGATTAGGCAGATGCCATGGGCCTCCAAGAGCCCCCTCTTGAGACATGGCCTCTCCCAACACTTGACCAGGTCCAGATCCCTGATCTCTGGAGCCTGCCTGTGAGTAAGTAGTATGCACTCCATCAGCACAACTCGAGGCAGTTGGGGCCCTCCATGCCTGTGGAGCTCCTGCTGGCCCCAACTACCTGCAGCTTACAGAGCAGAAAGGTGCCACTTTCCACCACTGAAGAAGTCTGAAATGTCCCTTGCAGCCTAAGGGTGGGCAATGGGATGTGACTGCCCATGCATGGGCTACATACGTCAGGGTACCCAGGGACCTGGAACAAGGCAATGTTGGGTGAGGCTGGGTCACAGGAGAGGGCTATTAGGGTTAAAAGGAGTTAGCCTAATATGCAAAGCCTACCCAGCCATTATGGAATATTCTCTCTGAAGGCAGAGCTGGAGGTTTTTCAACTGCCCTGCCAAGGAAGGGCCCACCCATCAGACAGGGCCTCCATTTGGAGATGAGTGGGAGTCCTGGTTCCTAGGGAAGCCTAGGATGCCAGTAGGCTGTAAATCCTGTGGCCCATTTGCAGCTGTCAGCTTATAGCAATATTCAGGTGGTTGCGGTCTGGTGGGAGTCTCACAGGTGGAAGCCTAGCGCGCCCAATATGGCTTACTGGTACGTACTGCACATGCGTGGGCCTCCCAGGTTAGGGTAGCCAGGGTCCTGGAACCGGGTGCCAGTTCACGGAAGTAAGCTTCTCGAATTACTAGGCATCTGCCTAATTCCAAGCCTTATCCTACACAAATGTGCGTATTCCCTTTGAAGACAGAGCTGGAGTAATCGGGACTGCCTTGCCAGGACTGAATCCAGTAGGCTGGCCAGGGTATCCTCCAATATGAGACAGCAGGGAGCCTTGATTGCTGCGAAAGCCCCAGATAATAGCAGATGGTAAGTACATGCGTGGGGCCAGATTATCACCCATTTTTGTGGCTGTCTCAGAGCAGTTCTTACAGGGTGGACTCCCTCCACACTTTAGGCTATGCAGGTGGTTGAGGATGGGCCCAAGGGCACCTGCACAAGGGCTTTCAAAGTACGTCCTGTGCATGTGCTGTGCAGGTCAGAATAGCCAGGGTCGTGGAACAGCTCAAGTGTCAGGAGACTTCTAGTCAGAGGAAGGGGACAGAAGGTGTGCCTGGCATCTGCCTAATTCCAAGGCTTAACCAACAAAAATTCACATATTCCCCTCCTAAGGCAGAGCTGGAGATTTTTCAACTGCCTTGCCAGGAAAGGGGCAGTCTGGGAGGACAGGGTATCTCTCCATTTGGAGACACCTGGGGGTCATGGATCTAACCAGTACTGGGTGTCTGACCAGAGTTTCACAGGCTTGGAGGGCCAGCCTGCCCCAGGCTTGCTTTGGGGGTGTATACTGCATAAATACAGGTCTCCCGGGTCAGGATAGCCAGGGACCTGGAGCAGGGCAAATGTCTGGGTGGACTGAGTCATGGGAGTAGGCTCTTGGGGTTACAGGGCCGCTGCCTAATATCAAACCGTGACCTACACAAATGCACATATTTCATATTTCTGAGGAAGGCAGACCTGGAATAACGTGGACTGCCCTGCAGGGCTAGATGAGGTGGGCTAGCCTGGCTGTACTCTGGTAAGAGACACCAAGGAGATTTGACAGCTGCAGAAGATCAGGACCTAAGCAGGTGTGATATCTTACATGGGGGCTAAGTGACGCCCATCTCAGTGAGTGCCCCAGTGATTTGGGGGTGATTGACACTCTCTACCTTTGAGGCTATTTTTAGATGGTTGAGCACGGACCCTAGCTCCACTGGCCTTGAGGGCCACAGCTCGAAACAGTGGCTGACAGAATATGTACTTTGTATGCAAGTGCCTAGCAGGTCAGGGGAGCCAGGGATTTGGAAAAGAGTAAGTCTCCTGTGAGGTCAGGTCACAAGGGCAGGCTATGGGAAGTACCTGACATCTGCCTAATTCAAGCCTTAACCTATACAAATGCTCATATTTTTCTTAAAGACAGGTCTGGAGAAACCTGGACTGCCTTCCCAGGGCAGGCTGGGTGGAATGGCCGGGGTGCTTCCCGATAAGAGACACCTGGGAGCTTTGATGACTAGAGAAGCCCAGGACCCCATTAGGCAGCCAGACCATTTGGGGACTGACAGTTTAAGATGAAGCCTCAAGTATTGGGGGGGTGGGCTCTCTCTAGCCTATAGGCTGTAGGTGTTTGGGGACCAGCTTAAGTTCCACAGGTATGGGGGGCCCCAACAGCTGATAGGGTGCTGACTGTGCATGTGTGGGCCTCACAAGTCCGGGTAGCCAGGGGACCTGGAACAGGGCTAGTTGGGCAAGACCAGGTCACAGGAAGGAGCTCTTGGGGGGACTTGGTATATGTCAATTTTCAAGGAGTAACGTATACAAACATGCATATTCACACTGAAGGCGGGGCTAGAGGAATCTGGGACGGCCTTGCTTGGGCAAGGTTGGGTCAAATGGCTGGAGATCCCTCCAGTACAGACACCTGGGAGCCTTGATTACTGGAGAAGCCTGAGGCCCTAATGGGTAGTCAGACTTAATGGAGACTGACTGTCATCAGTTTGAGCTGAAGCCTCAGAAAGATTTTCAGGTGGTGGGCTCTTCACCATGGAGGCTCGCAGGGGTTTGGAGATGTGCTTGAGCTCCGCAGGCCTGGAGAGCCCTCACTGACAAGGACTGGGGCAAGCTGACAGGGTGTGGACTGCACACGCAGACTGCAAAGGTCAAAGCATCCAGGGAATGGGTAAGGCCAGGTCACAGCAGGGGCTATGGAGGTATCCTGGCATCTAATACCTAGGCTTAACCTACAGAAATGTGCATTTCTCCCAAATGCCAGTCCAAATGGGGGACAGACCATTGTCAGGTTAAAGCTGCCACATCAGAAAAATTTCCCAAGGGTGGGCTCCTTCCACCCTGAGGCCATTCAGGTGGTTGGATTCCAGCCAGAGTTCCATAGGCCTAGAGAGCCCTCTACAGCCCAGAGCCGACTGACCGGTATGAAGTGCGCATGCCCAGGCTTTGCAAGTCAAGGTGACCAGCTGTCCGGCGCTGGGCAATGTGGGGTGAGGCTGGGCCACAGGAGGAGGATCTTTGGGTTATAAGGCATCTGCCTAACTTTAAGCCTTAACCTACATACATGAGCATATTTTCACTGAAGGTAGAATTGGAGTAATCTGATCTGCTTTTCCAGGGCTGAATCAGAAGGCTGGCCTGGGTATCTTCCAATAAGAGACATCTGGGAAACTGGGTTGCCGCTAATGCCTGGGACAACAGCACGCAGTAAGTCTACATGGGGACTGTCTATCGCCCACTGCAGTGGCTGCTTCAGAATAATTCTCTGGGGGGTAGCACCCTCCACTCTTGAGGGTATGCAGGTGCTTGGAGATGGGTTATCGATTCACAGGCTTGGAGGACCAGACTGACCAAGGACAGCTTTTGAAGTATGTACTGCCGAGGCGTGGGATGAGTAGGTCAGGGTAGCCAGGCATCTGGAACAGGGTAGGTGTCAGGAGAGTCTAGGTCACAAGAGCAGGCGATTAGGGAAATCTGGCATCTGCCTAATTCCAAACATTAACCTACACAAGTGTGCATACCCCACCCCAGAGCTAGAGCTGGAGGAATCTGGACTGCCTAGCCAGGGAGGGGCCAGGAACTCTTGCCAGTTTTTCAGGAGGGGTGAGTGGGCTCAGGTGGTTAGCGTTTGACTGGTGCTTCATAGGAGTGGAATGTCCCCGGCACCCATGCTGGATGACAGGTTGCGGGCTGTGCATATGTGGGCCGTGTGGATCAGGGTAGCCGGTGACAAGGCGTAAGACAATGTCACGGGAGGATGATCCTGGGGATACAGTGCAATGTCTTAATGTGCATGGCTTGCCTACCTATTGTGGAATATTCTCCCTGGAGTGTTTCAGTTGCCTTGCCGGGTAGAGGCTGTCTTGGCAGGACAGGATATCCTTCATTTGTAGAAACCTGGGGGTCCTGGTTCCTAGATATAATGGACACCTGGGGAAGGCTGGACCCAATCAGGAAGCAGGCCCAAATGGGGGCTGACGGTCACCAGTTTAAAGCTTTAACCTCAGAAAGATTTTTGGGGGTTGGCATTTTTCACCCGGAGGGTAAGCAGGTGTTTGGGAAGAGCCTGAGCTCCACAGACCTGAAGGACCCCCTCAGCTAAACCCTGGCTGACAAGGTGTGGGCTGTGCCCACGTGGGAGGCACAGGTCAGGATATCAAGGGCCTGGAACAGGTTAATGTCTACTGAGGCCAGGTGATGGGGGGGCTGACTGGGGGTCCCAAGCATCTGCCTAACTCCAAACCCTAACCTATACAAATGTCCATATTCCCCCTGAAGGCCGACCTGGAAGACTCTGGATTGCCCTTCCTATGGCTGGTTCTTGCAGGCTGGCTGAACTATACTCCAATAAGAAACATTTGGGTACCTTGATTGCTGCAAAAACCTGGGACCCCCAGTAAGTAAACATGGGGACTATCACCCATTTCAGTGGTTCCCTGAGAGTGACTTTTGGGGGGTGGGCTCCCTCCACCTTTGAGACAATGCATTTCATTGGGGGTGGGCCTCAGCTCCACAGACCTGGAGGGCCCCAGCTGGCTGAGGTGTCTGACAGAGTGAAGACAGCTCATGCCCGGTGTGTAGTTCAGGGCAGCCAGAGACTTGACATAGGGCAATGGCAGGCAAGGCCAGGTCACAGGAGCACCTGGCATCTGATGATTCCGAACCCTAGCCTACACACATGCACATACTCTGCCTGTGGACTGGTTTGTTTTGGGAGGCATGTAATGCTTAGGGACTGAATGTCTTTTTTTTTTTTTTTAAGATTTTTTATTTTTATTTTAAGTAATCTCGACACCCAACGTGGGGTCAAACCTATAACCCCGAGGTCAAGAGTTGCATGCTCCAACAGCCGAGCCAGCCAGGCGCCCTGTGACTTTGCCTTTGCCAGCAATGTCATTACATCGGTTCACTGTGTGAATTTTGCAAGCCAACAGCATACAGAACAGTTTCTTCTAATTAGTCGTTAAAGAAACACCTTACTCCAAAACAATGTTAGATTAATCACACTATTGTTCCAGGCAAGGGGAGATGAAAGGAATAAGTCTAAGTTTAGTTGATAGGTACGTTTATAGAAGTTGGTACTTGGAATCGGGGCTGAGCCAACTGAGAGCTGACGTTCCACTGCCAATGCAAGAGTGCGAGGCTCCTGTTGCTAGAACACATTGCTAAGGTGTGAGAGTGCTGGTGTAGACAGACGAGATGACCGTCTTCAGGGGCGACTACATATCTCTTGCCACTGCAGGTAAGAGAGTCGCCTTGACCAGGCAGGACCTAATTGCCCCCTGGTCTTCAGGGAGCTCTCTCAGATGGGAGAAGCAGAAGCCTTGCACAGAGCGAGCGCTCTCTCCTCATCCTCAGAAACTCTTACCTGCAGTCGGATGGCCCCTTGCGCGGTTGTTCTTCATAGGTTTTTTTTTAACCAGCCCCCAGCAGGGCCCCTCGTGAGCTGAGCTACGGAGTTCTTAGGGGTGAGAACAGAGGAGATGACATCCTCACACAGCTTACTTCATTCTTGTATCAAAACAACTTGAACCAACATTTTTTTTTTTTTGGTCATAAACAAGTGGATTTGAAATAGTATGAGACCAACACACAATCCACCTGGTGAGTTCTAATCGCACCCCCAGTAATTAATATGAAAGGCCCCATGCCCAGTACAAACCTCAGTTCACAGAACTTCAGCATCACTTATGGTCTGCAGCACGCTCATTCATTTTTTGGGAGTATTTTTTGCTCAACATACATTCTTTTAGACCATAGTTTAATGCCAGTTTAGGCAATCATATTCCTAATATTATCAATAGAAACATAACTGGCCACCATGGTACCATATCCAGTTGCCAAATGACTAAAAAACTTTCTTAAACCACTCCGCTTAACGTCCTTGACGCACACATTTCCAAGTAGAGATCATTTTTAATAAAACTTCAGGGGGCACAAGCCAGCATAGCACTAACAGTTGCCATAACATCAGAATTCAAGCCTGCCATTATTTTAGGGACACACGTTTTTTTCTCTTTTTAATTCCTGCAAAGTTATTTTGACTTTACTAGTCTCATCTTCCAAATGTGTATTACTTGTCTCTTCTAATGTATGATTTGCATTTACTAGAAGGTTCGGTGTGAAATATTTCCCTGGTTATTAGTTCCTTTCTCTTCTATCGACCATGGTAACCTCTTTTTCCTTCTATTTTTATATTCATTGCCTGTTGTTTTACACATCTCATCATGTTTTATGTTCCTTATTTCCCCCTTGACTCCAGTAAGTTAGGGTGAGGTTTGGCTTAGAGCATACTGTCCTGGTCCAGTTTCCCATGTTACATATAATTGGTTGAGAAAGTATCAAAGCCATAGCCATAGCCTTGTACCATAGGTATAGCCAAAGTCTAGAAGTAATAAAGGTATTTTGGTTTCATTCCAACAAATATACTTAGGAACATGTTTTCCTTGTATCCTAAGGGGGCTTTCTATGTTCTATAGGCTCCACTCTCCCTGTTGATACTGGGGAACCATAAAAGTGTGATGACCCAAAGTCATGTTCCTTCCTCTAAGTGTCAATGGTCTATTCCACAGTTGCCCGGGAATCACAGCCATTATTAGGATGTGGCAACTACTTACTTCTGATTGGGTTGTCTGTTATCTCCAGCAACTGCATAAGTATTGCATAGGATTATAGCTGTTCTAAGTGTATTCCACATACCAGTCAATCTATTTATTATTATTATTATTAATTATTATTAATTATTATTATTATATGTTAGTCACCATACAGTACATCATTAGTTTTTGATGCAGTGTTCCATAATTCATTGTTTGCATATAACACCCAGTGTTCCAAGCAATACGTGCCCTCCTTAATACCAATCACTGGGCTAGCCCATCCCCCCACCACCCTCCCCTCCAAAACCCTCAGTTTGTTTCCCAGAGTCCATGGTCCCTTGTGGTTCATTTCTCCTTCTGTTTACCCCACCCTTCATTTTTCCCTTCTCCTACCAATCTCCCTGCTATTCCTTATGTTCCACAAATGAGTGAAACCGTATGATAATTGTCTTTCTCTGCTTGACTTATTTCACTTAGCATAGTCCCCTCCAGTCCCATTAATGTTGCTGCGAATGTTGCGTAATCATCCTTTCTGATGGCTGAGTAATATTCCATTGTATATACGGACCACATCTTCTTTATCCATTCATCTGTTGAAGGGCATCTTGGCTCCTTTCACAGTTTGGCTATTGTGGACATCGCTGCTATGAACATTGGGGTGCATATGGCCCTTCTCTTCACTACATCTGTATCTTTTGGGTAAATACCCAGTAGTGCAATTGATGGATCATAGGGTAGCTCAATTTTTAACTTTTTAAGGGACCTCCACACTGTTTTCCAAAGTGGCTGTACCAACTTGCATTCCCATCAACAGTGTAAGAGGGATCCCCTTTCTCCATATCCTCTCCAACATTTGTTGTTTCCTGCCTTGTCAATTTTTGCCATTCTAACTGGTGTAAGGTGGTATCTCAAGGTGGTTTTGATTTGAATTTCCCTGATGGCTAATGATGCTGAACATTTTTTCATGTGTCTGTTAGCCATTTGTATGTCTTCATTGGAAAAGTGTCTGTTCATATCTTCTGCCATTTTTTGATTGATTATTTGTTTCTTGTGTATTGAGTTTGAGAAGTTCTTTGTAGATCTTGGATACCAGCCTTATATCTGTAGTGTCATTTGCAAATATCTTCTCCCATTCCGTGGGTTCCTTTGCTGTGCAGAAGCTTTTCATCTTGATGAAGTCCCAACAATTCATTTTTGCTTTTGTTTCTCTTGCCTTTGGAGACATGTCATAAAAGAAGTTGCTGTGGCCGATGTTGAAGAGTTTACAGCCTATGTTCTCTTCTATGATTTTGATGGATTTTTTTTTCTCATATCAAGGTCTTTCATCCATTTGGAGTTTATCTTTGTGTATGGTGTGAGACAGTGGTCAAGTTTCATTCTTCTGTATATAGCTGTCCAATTTTCCCAGCACCATTTATTGAAGAGACTGTCTTTTTGCCACTGGATGTTTTTCCCGCTTTGTCAGAGATCAGTTAACCATAGAGCTGAGGGTCCATTTCTGGAGTGTCTATTCTGTTCCATTGTTCTATGTGTCTGTTTTTGTGCCAGTACCATGCTGTCCTGGTGATCACAGCTTTGTACTATAGCTTGAAATTAGGCAACATGGTGCCCCCAGCTTTGTTTTTCTTTTTCAACATTTCCTTGGTGATTTGGGGTCTTTTCTGATTCCATACAAACTTTAGGATTGTTTGTTCCAGCGCTTTGAAAAATGTCATTGGTATTTTGATCGGGATGGTGTTGAAAGTGTAGATTGCTCTGGGTAGCACAGACATTTTAACTATGTTTTTTCTTCTGATCCATGAGCAAGGAATATTTTTCCATCTTTTTGTGTCTTCTTTAATGTCTTTCAGCAGTGTTCTATAGTTTCTAGAGTATAGATCCTTTACGTCTCTGGTTAAGTTTATTTTGAGATATCTTATGGCTTTTGGTGCTATTGTAAATGGAATCAATTCCCTAATTTCTCTTTCTTCAGTCTCGTTGTTAGTGTATAGAAATGCAACTGATTTCTGTGCATTGATTTTGTATCCTACCATGTTACTGAATTCTTGTATGAGTTCTAGTAATTTGGGGGTGGAGTCTTTAGGGTCTTCCACATAAAGTATCATGTCATCTGCGGAGAGAGAGAGTTTGACTTCTTTCCCAATGTGAATATTTTTTATTCTTTTTTGTTGTCTGATTGCTGTTGCTAGGACTTCTAGTACTATGTTGAACAATAATGGCGAGAGTGGGCATCCTTGTTGTGTTCCTGATCTTAAGGGAAAGGCTCTCAGCTTTTCCCCATTGAGAATGATATTCGCTGTAGGCTTTTCATAGATGGTTTTTATGAAATTGAGGAATGTGCCCTCTATCCCTACACTCTGAAGGGTTTTAATCAGGAATGGGTGCTATATTTCGTCAAATGCTTTTTCTGCACCAATTGAGAGGACCATATGATTCTTGTCTCTTCTCTTATTAATGTGTTTTATCACACTGATTGATTTGTGAATGTTGAACCATGCTTGCATCCCAGGGATGAATCCCACTTGGTCTTGATGGATAATCCTTTTAATGTACTGTTGGATCCTATTATCTAGGATCTTGTTGAGAATTTTAGCATCCATATTCATCAGGGATATCGGTCTATAATTGTCCTTTTTGATGGGGTCTTTGCCTGGTTTTGGGATCAAGGTAATGCTGGCCTCATAGAATGAGTTTGGAAATTTTCCTTTTGTTTCTATTTTTTGAAACAGCTTCAGGAGAATAGGTATTATTTCTTCTTTGAATGTTTGGTAGAATTCCCCAGGGAATCGGTCAGGCCCTGGACTCTTGTTTTTTGGGAGGTTTTTGATCACTGTTTCAATCTCTTCACTGTTAATTGGTCTATTTAGATTATCAATTTCTTCCTGTTTCAGTCTTGGTGGTTTATAGGTTTCCAGGAAGGCATCCATTTCTTCCAGGTTGCTTAATTCATTGGCATATAGTTGTTGATAATAGTTTCTAGTGATTGTTTTTATTTCCTTGGTGTTGGTTGTGATCTCTCCCTTTTCATTCATAATTTTATTAATTTGGGTCCTTTCTCCATTCTTTTGAATAAGTCTGGCCAGTGGCTTATCGATCTTATTAATTCTTTCAAACACGCAGCTTCTAGTTTTGTTGATCTCTTCTATATTTCTGGTTTCTAATTCATTGATCTTTGCTCTAATCTTTATCAATTGTCTTTTTGTGCGTGGCTTAGGCCTGTTCTTCTGTTCCATCTCCAGCTGCTTAAGGTGAGAATATAAGGACTGCATTTTAGATTTTTCTATTATTTTGAGTGAGGCTTGGATGGCTATGTATTCCCCCCTTAGAACCACCTTTGCAATGTCCCATAGGTTTTGGACCAATGTGTTTTTGTTCTCATTGGTTTCCATAAATTGCTTAAGTTCATCTTTAATTTCCTGGTTTACCCAATCATTCTTAAGCAGGATGGTTCTTAGTTTCCAAGTGTTTGAGTTTCTTCCAAATTTTTCCTTGTGATTGAGTTCCAGTTTCAAAGCATTGTGGTCTGAGAACATGCAGGGAATAATCTTCATCTTTTGGTATCGGTTGAGACCTGTTTTGTGACCGAGTATATGGTCTATTCTGGAGAAAGTTCCATGTGCATTTGAAAAGAATGAGTATTCTGCTGTTCTAGGGTGTAGTGTTCTGTATATATCTATGAGGTCCATCTGGTCCAGTGTGTCACTCAACGCTCTTGTTTCTTTGTTGATTTTCTGCTTAGAAGATCTGTCTATTGCTGAGAGTGGAGTGTTGAGGTCCCCTACTATTAATGTATTATTATCTATATGTCTCTTTATTCTAATTCAGAGTTGGCTTATGTAATTGGCTGCTCCTCTGTTGGGGGGATAGATATTTATAATTGTTAGTTCCTCTTGTTGGATATACCCTTTAAGAATAATATAGTGTCCTTCCGTGTCTCTAAATACAGTCTTTAGCTTAAAATCTAATATGTCTGATATGAGAATTGCTACCCCAGCTTTCTTTTGAGGTCCGTTGGCATGAAAAATGGTTCTCCATCCCTTCACTTTCAGTCTGGATGTATCTTTAGGTTTAAAATGAGTCTCTTGTAGACAGCATATGGATGGGTTATGTCTTTTTATCCAATCTACAACCGTGTGGCATTTTATGGGAGCATTTAGGCCATTCACATTGAGAGTGATTATTCAGAGAGATGATTTTAATGTTGTCATGTTGCCTGTGAAGTCCTTGTTTCTATAGATTGTCTCTGTAAATTTCTGTTCCGTATCACTCTTGGGGTCTTTTTACTTTTATAGAACCCCCCCTTAATATTTCTTGTAGGGCTGGCTTGGTAGTCACATATTCTTTCAGTTTCTGCCAATCTTGGAAGCTCCTTGTCTCTCCAACCATTCTGAATGACAGCCTTGCTGGATAAAGGATCCTTGGCTGCATGTTCTTCTCACTTAGTGCTCTGAATATGTCTTCCCAGCCTTTTCTGGCTTACCAGGTCTCTGTACACATGTCTGACATTATTCTAATGTTCCTCCCTCTGTACGTGTGGAATCTCTTCCCCCTCGCTTCTTTCAAGATTGTTTCCTTGGATCTAAGATTTGAGAATTGTACTATTATCTGTCGTGATGTTGGTCTGTTCTCCTTGATCTTGGGAGGGATCCTCTCTCCCTCATTGGACAAGAATGCTTGTTTCCTTCACCAGATTAGGGAAGTTCTCAGCTACAATTTGTTCAAATATCTCTTCTAGACCTCTCTCTTTCTCCACCCCCTCGGGGATGCCGATGATTCTGACATTGGAACATTTCATTGAGTCAGTAATCTCCCGTAGGCTTTTTTCTTGAAAATAGAGTTTCTTTACCCATGTTTATTCTCTTTCCTTCTTTTCTATCATCTCATCCTCTAACTTACTAATTCCTTCTTCTGCCTTGTTTACCCTGGCCACCAGAGCATCTAGTTTTGACTGCATTTGATTCATAGCATTTTTAATTTCTGCCAGATTCAATCTCATTTCCACCCTTAGAGATTCTATATTCTCATTAATATTTTTTTCAAGTCTACACATCATCCTGATCATTGTTACTCTGAACTCCATTTCTGACAATTTGGCTATATCCATATCCATCAGTTCTGTGGCAGAGGCCACAGACTCATTATCTTTTCTTTGCTGGGGGGGATTTCTCCTCCTTGTCATTCTGATGAGGAGAGGTTGCGGGGATGCCCAGAGCCCAAATTATTGACCAGGACCCAGGCAGTGTGCACTTGTTTTATAGGGACCTTAGGGATGTGATCTTCTTGATTTTTCAGCCTGCCTTCTGGGGGAGGGGCCTGCCACGCTGATACTCAGGCAACCCTGTTTGGGTAGAGTCACCCTGTCCCCTGCGAGGGGAGGTGGGGATGGGCACACTGTGAGCCAGTATTTCTGGGCTTTTGTTCTCTGGCGGCTTTCCCTGGTGGTTTTCTGTGCCTCTTCTGAGAGTCAGAGCAGCAGTGGCTGAATCCCAGCCTCTGTCTCAGAACAGAGAGATCGCAGCCCGCTTTCCACCGAGCTCTTCTGGCCTCTTTAACTCTGTTTCTGTCAGTTCTGCTAAAAACCCTGCATCCAGCATCCCAGCCCTCACTTCCAGGGCCGGCATGTCTCTGTCCTTTGTGCTTCTAACACCGCCAGCTGCCCCTGGTTCCCGTGCTCCCGAGCTCCCTGTCTCAGTGTGGTTCATGCGCGCTCCAGAGCGCCGGTTTTCAGTCTGGTTGCATTTGTGCTCCCGAGATCCCGGTCTCAGTCTAGTTCGAGTGAGCACTCTGGAGCTCTGGTTGTCAGTTTGGTTGCATGCCCCTGAGCTCCTTGTTTCAGTCTGGTTTCCTGGTGGCTACCGGTCCGCTAGTTCAGCTGGCCCCCCAGTGCACGAGGCTTCTGCCTTCTTGGTGCCGGAGCTGGGTGGCTCCCTCCCCCTTCCGTTTATCTTCCAATATCTGCGTGCAGACTCTCGGCTCCTTGCTTCACACCTTGAGACCCAGCGCCGGAGATGTTCTGTTTGTAGAGATCCAGATGTATCTTCCTACATTTCAGGCTGATTTTGTGGGTGTTCACCATGGTCTGGTAGATATCCAGCTCAATTCGGGGGACCTGCTGAAATAGGATCCCCTACTCCTCCACCATCTGTCCCCCCTCCTGCCTATTTATCATTTACATTTATTTTTTATTTTTATTCCAATATAGTTAGTATACAGTATTATATTATTTTCAGGTGTACAATTTAGTGCTTTAACAATTCTGTACATTACTTAGTGCTCATCATAAATGTACTCTTAATCCCCTTCATCTATTTCACCCATCCTCCCTACCTACCTCTCCTTTCAATTGTTGAGTCTGTTTTTGATTTGTCTCTTTTTTCTTTGTTTTTTAAATTCCACATATGAATGAAATCATATGGCATTTGTCTTTCTCTGGTTGATTTATTTCACTTAGCATTATACCCTCTAGTTCCATCCACATTGTTGCAAATGGCAAGATTTCATTCTTTTGGAAACTGAGTAATATTCCTTCTCTCTCTCTCTCTCTCTCTCTCTCTCTCTCTCTCTCTCTCTCACACACACACACACACACACACACACACACACACACACACATATCCCTTCTGTATCCATTCACCTATCAAAGGACACTTGGGTTGCTTTCATAATTTGGCTATTGTATATAATGTTGCAATTAACATACAGGTGCATGTATCTTTTAGAATTAGTGTTTTCATATTCTTTGGGTAAATACCTAGCAGTGGAATTACTGGATCATATGGTTCTATTTTTAATTTTTTGAGGAACCTCCATACTGTTTTCCAGAGTGGCTGCACCAGTTTGCATTCCCACCAACAGTGTAAGAGGGTTCCTTTTTCTCTACATCCTTGTCAACTCTTGTTGTCTCTTGTGTTTTTGATTTTAGCCATTGTGACAGGTGTGAGGTGATATTGTGGTTTTGATTTACATTTCCCTGACGATGGGTGATGACGAGCATCATGTGTCTGTTGGCCATCTGGACGTCTTTGGAGAAAGGTCTGTTCATGTCTAATTCCTATTTTTAATTTAATTGGGTTTTTTTTTTTTTTGGTGTTGAGCTGTATAAGCTATATATTTTTGATATTAACCTGTTACTGGGTATATAATTTGCAAATATCTTCTCCCATTCAGTTGATGGTTTTCATTTTGTTGATGGTGTCCTTCAAAAAAGCTTTTTATTTTGGTTTAGTCCCAATAGTTTATTTTTGATTTTATTAATAACATAGGTTTCCATATACTTGGTGTAGAAATCTGTGGTGTGAGCTAGAAGCCTTAGATGTACCATGAAGGATAATGGTATGTGTTATATGCTGTCTCCTACGTGTCCTCTATATACTTTACAAGGTGCCCGTGTTCTTTCAAAGTCTGGATATGGTGTCCATGGACCTACTCATTTGCTAATAGGTGAATATTGATCAAACAATGTAAATTGGGAGTGCAGTAAATAACCAGTTTTTGGCCTCTTTATATTTAAAGATATAATTGCTCATTCTGTGTATTCAGCAGCTCCTCTTTTATGAGATATTAAATCATGAAGTAAATCAGGAGTTAAACTGGAGTTATTTCAACAGTCTCTGCCAAACGTCCAATGCTTCACTCAGGAAGATAGGATAAGATATGGTTGTCTTGTTATATACTCTGGATTATAATATCAATGACTGGTTAATAGGTCCGGCCAATCCATTGTGGGTGTGGTTCAGGATCCTCACTGATTCTTCTGAAGATTGAATTGGAGGTTCCCACTTCTTCAGCTTCCCTAAGTATTTGGTTTCTCCATTGGTTGAAGATTTTCCAGGGCTTAGATGGTGCTGATAGCAAAGAGTGGGGTGGAGAGGTTGGGCTTGGGTGATGCTGGTGGTGGTGGTGATGCTGATGAGCCCTCTGTTGTAAGAAGGTGACCAGAATGGTGATCTATGGAGGGAGGAGAAGAAGTCAAAGACAGTGACATTGTATGGGACCAGAAAGTAGCCATCTAACTTGGAACAGTGGCACAATCGCTATCACTAGAGCTGTCAAGGGGGTATCCCTAGCTGCAACGAGGATTGTATCCAATAGTGAACAATAGGCAAAGCAGTATAGTCAGTGGCAGCATGCTGCACTAACCCACTTAATAATTTTTTATAGGATTAAAGATACGTACTGGATTCATGGCTGTAAAATAGACAGTGTCCTATAAATTTTTAATTCTTTCTTCTTGTTCTTGCCCCTGAAGGAAATCTACAGTTATAACAGCCATTTATGCTAATTTTCCTTAAGCATGATCACCTTATATCATGCTTAGCTAAACATTCGGTATCCAGTGTTGCTACAATAAAAGATGATGTTCTTCATGCCTGAGATTTTTATAGAGGCTTCATGTTATTTTCTTTAATTTGAGGTAATATGCCTTTTCCCTCAGACACCCAGTAGGTTTTAATATATATGTATATAATTTCCCCAGGATTTTTAATATATATGTATGCTTATTTATTAATACTTTTCCTTTTAATTTAATTCTGTGTTGTTGTTAGTGCTAATGCTTATCTCTGGGGGGTCTGCAATAGGAATTCAATAGGAGTTTTTCCATCCTGTCTATAGATATGGTTTAGAAATCTTATGGCCTCCCAGATAGCTTTACTCCAAGCTTTCATATCTAGATTATTAGTAAGACACCTAAGATTTGCTTGAGCAAGCCATTACACCTTTCAACGAACCCAGAGGCCATTGTTATAGGTTAAGTGGAAGTTCCATATTATTCCTTGTTCCTTAGTACATTCTCGTATTTGCTTTCCTGTGAAGTGTGTGCCCTGAAATGATTTTATGATGGTTGGTATATCCTAGCCAGCATCCAGGCTTCTAATTCTCTGATAGTGGATTTCTCGAAATCCTGTTTCCTGCAAGGATAGGGTGCCCCTATTTTTGATCATGTGCCTACAGTGGTGCATGTAAATAGTTTATTCTCGGATATAGGCAAGTGTCCTACAAAATCAATATAATAATTTGGGAAGGTCTCTGACTTTATCTGGACTATTCATTCATAACCTACAAGCTTTGAACTTTTTGCAATTCCCACATTTAATTTGGAGGATTTTGGTAGGTTTTTTCTCTGACCATGTTCTGCAGCCATGTGTGTGGCATGACCTGCTTGGTGACGTGTCCGTGCAATCAGTGATCCATGTCTGTGGGTTCACGTTATATGTTGCATTGCCCTTCTTGTATACGTGCGCTTACAGTTTGCATTCGTTTCCTCCTTAACAATGAATCATTCTCACTTTAAAGTTAAATTTTAGGAATCTTTGCCTCTTCAGTTTCCCTAGTGAGTTTGTCTACCTGGTTACTAAATTCGGTTACCTCAGCGGTGTCCTTTAATGCGCAGAGACATGTGTGATGAATATGGAGATGTCAGCCTGTGCTATATATTCTGCCATATGTCCTTACCCCATATGTTCTTTTTTCCCATTTTCTAGTTATTTCCCCACACGTTCCTGACCAAAGAACTCTTCCATTAGCTACTGCTCGTTAGTCTGAGAAAAGATATACTTCATTCTGATTTTCATTAACAGATTATTAATAACTTATTTTATGACTATTTGTTCAGCATATTGTGCTGATTTTTCTGAGCCTGATTCTGTCAGGGTTAGACCGTTATTAGTCCTCAAGGCCACGGACTGCCAGCAAAATTCAGATGGTGTCAGGAGGTGATCTATTTATAAAACATGTATTGTTGAGTTCCATAGGCCAGGGTGCTCCTGATTTCCCGACTGCTTGAGCTTGGATGGTCTCACCCCTTGAAAATTCTGGCTCCATCATTGGCTTTGCTGAAATTTCCTCCGTTCATGCTGAGGGTTGACCTTCCATCCATATGCCCTGCTCAGAAATACACCATTTCCGTGTTAAGAGTTTATGGTCAGGAGTAGTTACCCTGTTGGTCAGGGGTCTGCTTTACCCATTCCAGGATACGTTGTTGAAATCTAAGTTAACTGGTGTATTTTCTGTTAGAGGCTCTGTATTTTGTAGGGCCTTATAGAGTGCCTATGTGAACATTTCAGTTGGTACATGTTCTCGGACCATGGGAACTTTTTTTTTTTTTAAGATTTTATTTATTTATTCGACAGAGATAGAGACAGCCAGCGAGAGAGGGAACACAGCAGGGGGAGTGGGAGAGGAAGAAGCAGGCTCATAGCAGAGGAGCCTGATGTGGGGCTCGATCCCATAACGCCGGGATCACGCCCTGAGCCGAAGGCAGACGCCCAACCGCCGTGACACCCAGGCGCCCCGGGACCATGGGATCTTCTTAGTCCAAAGTGCAGTTGGGTAAAACTTTGGGTCCTGCGGTGTTTTAGTCCACAGAGACTATGTTATAAACTCTTGTGGGTATAGACTCTCTATATTTACAGTCCTCATTAACTGGTGCCAATATATTAAGAAGTCCTGACAGCATTGTTCAAATAAGTAAAGGTTGCCTCTTGAGTCTGTCCATCTAAATTCCCTCCTCGTCCTAGTTATTTCATAATTGTACCTTAATGGGATCCCCATCTGTGGCACGTGCTGTTTCCAATATCTAAACAGTACTGTCAGTTTCTGAGCTGCCTTTCTTGTGGTAGGAGCTGGTTTGCAGTCTTGTTTATGATCAGATCTGGCATTTTTCTCCTGTTAGAGGACCAATTTAAGCCCAAACATTTTATGGTAGTGTGGGGTTCTTGGTCATTATTTGGGTCAATTGTCCATCCCCTGAGTGTAAGGAAATTATTTAACTCTATTGTGATCTTAATCTACCCTCCCAAGTCATCACCATAAATATGTCATCAATATAGGAAGTGCTGATTTGTGTGTATGTGATACTTTTTATGAAAGTCCTGGATGTCTTGTGTTAGATGGTCGTGGGTTATTAGTGAGTTGTTAAGGTATCCTTGTGGTAACCTAGTAAACTAATATTTTCTGCCTTCCTATGTGAATGTAGTCATGAGTTGGCTCTCCTCATCATTTGGAATACAAAGAATATGTCAGATGAATCTCTCATCAGGTAATCAGTTCCGGATCCAGTGGTGATATTGTTTATGTTAGTGCCTATATTCAGGAGCGCTCCCTCAATCTGGGGACAGTGTTTGTTTAGATTCCTATAATGTACTGTAAATCTCTATGACCCGTCCGGCTTTTTAACAGGCCAGATTGGGTTAGTATATGGTGAGATAGTAGGTGCAGTAGTTTAGGACTTCCTGGATGTTTTCCTTGATTTTTTGTATGTCCTATTACATCCATTCTAAGAATGTTTTCTTAACTGGGATCTATAAGGTATTAAGCCTTAATGGGTGGTCTATCATCAATTCCTAGTAATCTATGTACTCATGGGGGTTAATTTTCCTCCTAATCCTTCAGTTAGTCCCTTTTTATTGTTAAAGTTTTCTGAATTTGTAGGATATCCTTGTGCCATTGTTACTTGAGCTCCAGCACCTAACAACATGCTGTGTATATAGTACTTTCACTTATAAAAGGGGTTTTTGTTGTTATGGCCAATGTAACATACAGGCGATTGTCTCTAGCTTGGGCCAAGACACTCAGACTGCTGAGTCCCTCTGGGGGGCTCATGGGATTTGTTCTTCTTGGCTTTCAGTGCCTTGTTTATAAATGAAATTAGGTTTTATAAAGGGGTTAGTATTTACAGTAAATGAGTTAGTGAGTCTATATGTGGGTTTATTTTCTGAAGTCTATTTACTCTAAAAGGTTTTTTGTTTCCATCTCTTTGCCACTGTACATAGTTTTTGAAGTTTCTGTTGGGTTTCTATTTTTATAGTTGTTTTAAAGGGTGGTGGTCTAAATGGTTTATTTAAGTTGCTAAAAGGGCCTTGTAGATTTGAGTCTATGTGTTCTATTTTGATTTGGTTTATTTACGTTAGGTGCAAGCCTTTTTGTCTATACACATGAGTGTTAAAGCCATAACCTTTATCTTGATTTAATTCCTCAGCTGTTCTTGTCAAGTCAATCAGTTTTCTTGTGCTTCCGGCACCTGCAAATACTGTAAATAATGCTGTTCTCTCATATGGGGACACAGCTTTTAGACCTTTTAAATTTTTCTGTTGCTTCTACATATATTAGTAAGGGTATCTGTTCTCTATCATAAATCATATTTAATAGTCCTAATGTCATTATTATATTAGTAACTTCCCTGTTGTTTTCCATGGTTTTTTTTTTTTAAGATTTTATTTTCAAGAGAGAGTGAGAGAGCAAGCATGAGCAGGGGAAGGAGCAGAGCAAGAGGGAGAAGCAGACTCCCCACTAAGCAGGGAGCCCAATGTGGGGCTCTATCTTAGGACCTGGAGATTATGACCTGAGCTGAAGGCAGACAAAACCAACTGAGCCACCCGGGCATCCTTCCATGAAGGCTTTTTTATTAAGTTTTTAATATTAATTCCAGTGAAGTTAACATACAGTATTATAATAGTTTCTGGTGTACAAGATAGTGATTCAACAATTCTGTACATTACTCAGTGCTCATGTTAAGTGTACTCTTAATCCCCTTCACCTGTTTCACCCATCCCCCTCCCCTCTCGTATACTTTATTGTAAATGAGTACTTTCAGTTGAAGATTTTTTTTCAACAAGAACATTTTTTTAAGTGAAGCATACTTCAGAATACACATGGTTCTAAAAGATATATATAAAACATTCCATCCAAGAAAAATAGAATACACATTTTCTTCAAGTACACACAGAAGAATCCCCTGGCTAAATCATATTAAAAAAAGACACACAGATATTACAAATTTAAGAAGACTGAAATCATACCAAGTATATTTTCCAAATACAATGATACAAAACTAAAGGTCAATGATAAAACAAAGCTGGAAAACCTACAAAGTAAATATTAAATATCTAAAAGTAAATATTAATACACTACAGCACAAGCAATGGGCCAAATAAGAAATCAGCAAATCAAATAAAAATGTCTGAAAACAAAAGAAAAAACCCACAATATTCTGAAACTTATAGGATGCAGAAAAAGCTGATGTTACAGTGAAATTTATGCTATGAATACTAGTATTCAGAAAAAAAGTTCAAATAAATAATTTAACACTACACCCCAAGGAACTAGAAAAGGATGAAACTTAGCTTAAACTTAGTAGAGAAAGAAAAAAGAAAAATAAGAAATATAGACCAGAATAAACAATAGCATAACACTGAAAGTAATCAGCAATTAAAAAAAAATTAAACAAAATTGGCAATGCTTAAACTGCATTAACTAAGAAAAAAAGACACAAAAACCAAAATGAAAAATGGAAGAGAAAACAATGCAACAGATAACCACAGAAATATAGTGTGATAACAGATTGCTATAAACAATTATATACTGATAAATCAGTTAATTTAGAAAAAAACCAGATAACTCATAAAAATCACAAATTACCAAGATTGAATCATAAATCTTGAATCCAAGAAATAGGAAATCTTAGACCGATAACAAGAGTGAAAGTTGAATTAGGAACCAAAACTCTCCCAGCACTGAAAGCCTAAGACCACATGGTTTCATTCATTAATTTTACCAAACATTTAAAAAAATAATTAATGATAATCTTTATCAAAATCTGACAAATAATGGAATAGAGGGAACACGTTCAAAATCATCCCATGAGGCCAGTAGTACCCTGATACCGAAGCAGGATAAAAACACTACAAGAACAAAAAAGCCTAATTTGTCTGATATAAGTATTGCTACTTGAACTTTGACATTCATTTGCTTGATAAATGTTTCATCACTCCTCATTTTCAATCTGCAGGTATCTTTAGATCTAAAATGAGTTTCTTGTAAACAGCATATAGATGTTTTTTTTTTTTTTTTTTCCCATTCTTACACTCCATGTCTTTGGTTGGAACAGTTAGTCCATTTACATTCAAAATAATTATTGATAGATATGTACTCATTGCCATTTTATTACTTGTTTTTTTTTTCTGGAGATTTTTCTCTGATCCTTTCTTGTTTTTGCCACTTTTGGTCTCTCTTTAATATTTCTTGCAGGGCTGGTTTAGTGGTTTTTAGTTTTTGTTTGGGAAACTCTTAATCTCTCTTATTCTGGATGATAGCCTTGCTGGATGTAGTATTCTTGGCTGCAAAATTTTCCCATTCAGCACTTTGAATATATCATGCCACTTTCTTCTGGCTTGCCAGGTTTCTGTTGAGAAATCTCTAGCTACCCTTATGGGTTAAGGTTAAATTAAGGAGTTTTTTAAAAAAAATTATTTGACAGAGACAGAGAGAGAGCACAGGCAGAGAGAGCGGCAGAGGGAGAGGGAGAAGCAGGCTCCCCGCTGAGCAGGGAGCCCGATGTGGGGCTCTATCCCAGAACCCTGGGATCATGACCTGAGCCGAAAGCAGATGCTTAACTGACTGAGCCACCCAGGTGCCCCTAAATTAAGGATTTCTTTTGTCTTACTGCTTTTAAGATTTTTTCCTTTTCACTATATTTTGCAAATTTAATTATAATATGTCTTGGTGTTGGCCTGCTGTTTTTGATTTTGATGTGAGTTCTCTGTGGTTCCTGGATCTCAATGTGTTTCCCTCCCCAGATTAGGGAAGTTTCCTATTATTTCTTGAAATAAATTTCCTGACCCCTTTTCTCTCTCTTCTCCTGGGACTCCTGTAATACAAATGTTATTATGTTTGGTGGAATCACTGAGTTCCCTAAGTCAATTCTCTCTTTTGTTCAGTTTCATTATTTTATCTTCTAGGTCACTAATTCATTCCTCTGCTTTTGCTAACATGCTGTTCATTAAATCAAGCCTGTTTCCAATCTCATTTATTGTATTGTTCATCTCTGATTCTTTTTTTTAACTCTTTTATCTCTGTGGTAAGGGTCTCACTTGTATCTTCTATTCTTTTCTCCAGCCCAGTGAGTAGTCTTGAGATCATTGCTTTCAATTCTCCACCAGGCATGTTACTTATATCTGTTTTGCTTAGATATCTGGCTGTGGCCTTATCTGGTTCTTTGGGATAAATCCCTCTGGCTTCACATTTTGTCTAAGTCTCTGCCTTCTCTATGTTAGAAAAGCCAGTTATGTCTCCATCTCCTAAAAGTAATGTCTTTATGAAGAAGAGGTCAAGTAGTGTCCAGGGTCTGGCACTTTAGAGGGTGTCTCTGGGGTGTGCTGTGTGCACTCTGCTGCTGTGTTTTAGCTGCTCTGTCCTTCAGGCCAGTTGTCTGCAGAGGCTTCCCTGGACTGAGTGTGGCAAGTTTTAACTAGTTGAGCTCTGATCTGCTTGTGAAATGATACCTGACACCAAGCCCACCAGAACTGAGGCCCTGCAGAACTTTCTGGTCAGGAGACATGGTGTGGGCAGGGGTTTGTGCTGGTCTTCTGGGGGTGGGGCCCACCACACTGGGACTGAGGCATGCTTGGCTGAGAAGGGCAGTTATTCCAGCGTACAGAGGGAGCAGGGGGCTTGGTGTAAGCAAATTAAGCAGCCAGTGTCAGCTCTGTGCTGCCTCCTGCTAGTGGCTCTGTGTTTATGTTGATGGGCAGGGAATGGAAATGGTACTGGCCAGCTCCCCTGTTCCCAGAGAGGTGTCTCTGTGAATGTTGCCTCATAGGGATGCTGTCTGAGGTGAGCAAATAATCTCCCCACTCTGTGCCCCAGGTGCTCTTCAGATTGCTGTTTCCACACTGTCTGTCCCCCAGGTTGTTTGCCTGCCCTCTCCCAAGGAGCAGGGTAGTGCCCTCGGGGCTCTATCCCAGCCAAGCCAGCTGATCTTTAAAACTCCAGGCTTTAAACCCTGCTGGGTGCAAGAACTCACAAAATTCAGTCCCTTTCATTTTCCAAGCCAATGGCTTTGGGGAAACCTTCTCCTTGTTTATTCCTCTGTGCTCCTCTCTCTCTCACCCTTCTTTATGACCATGGCTCCCCCCCACAGCACTCACAATGCAGTTCTCCCCTAAACCATGTCTCCATACTTCTACCTATTTTGATGTGGCCTTTTCTCTCCCTTTAGTTGTGGAGTTTGTTCTATCAGTATTCAGATTGATTTCTGGGATATTTAGGATGATTTGATGCTGTGACACTGCCCATGGAGCCACAGCGTGATTTGGGAGAAGGACGAGGCACAGACAGGTTACTGACCTGAACAGCTGCGACCTCGTGTATTTATTGGCAATAAACAATCAAAGACAATCAAGGGGAGTCTTGTGATCTGTAGCACATCCTAGTGAATAGTAGTACATCACGTGGAAGGTCATGGGAGTAGATGATGTAACGTCCAGCAAGTGAGGGCTATTCTTAAACATGTTTCTATGGACCCCGTGGGCTATTATCAAGAGCAATCAGGTTTCGGTTGGGGGGGGTGTTCCGCTCTTTAGCAGACCAGGCGTTCCTGGCTGGTCGTTATCTGAGGGGGTTTTGGGAAGGGCAGCGTTCTACCCTGAGCAAGCTGGACGTTCCCAACTGCTCGTGCCCTGACATTCACGCTAAAGCCCACAGGGTCACAAACATGTTTTCCTATTATAACCTTAGCATAAGCTCTTCTCCAGGGGCTTCTGCATTTCCCCCTTTTTCTTTTTGTAGAAGCAGGAAGGGGGACTTGGCCACTCCATGTTCCATCATTCATCAGAAGGTTTTTCTTTCACATCTGAGGACTAAGCATATTACAAACAAAGAGATAAAAAGTAATAGTAGAGCTCATAGAAGGCTAGTACCATTATTGTTAAACCACTGGAAAGGTTTTGAGGGGGACAGTATCCCATCAATATTTTCCACCAAGCTTAAGCCTGTTAACATTTTGTAAGTCGGCATGAGTGATGCCCTGAATGGTAGCTTGTAGCTATTTAATATCAAGAGTTAAATTGTTACCATATGATTAGATAGATGTCTTCAAACTTTCTCTCAAGGAATTTTGGTTGCATTATAAGGAAAGGGAGTAACACAAAACGTTTGTGTCATTCCAGTCACAAAGAAGACGCATGTGTAATTTAATATTTTGTATTTCATCTCCCAGATACGTCATAGTATATTCTAGATCTGAGAGCCATTCACTTATTTTTTGATCAATAATAGTTTGTTGACTCCATGCCCTGCTGGCATTGTGATGCCTATCTTGCACAAATCTTGTTATTTGTACTGTTTGGTGCAATGCTGTTCCTGCTACCGCAGCTGTGGTGGTGATGGCAATAATGCCAAGAATGGCCAGGATAAGGAGTCCTATAAAACTTTTTGAGCATTGGACCCACTTATGTAGGACCGCCAACAAGGCATGCATGTCTGGAGAACTCTCCCATGGACAGAGATGTTCAATGGGTATCCATATTCCGACTCTCCTCTGTCCTAATAAGATAATTGATTGGTCAGTATTCATATTACGATTTAGGCAGGTATATAACCTGCAATTTGTGCAAAGAAGCTCTTTTTGGGACATATCCAATTTTAAGGGTCCTACCACCAATACACATGGGTCTCTCACACAAGCTTGAATATAGTCCTTATCAACCATCAGAAAGCTTAAAGTATAGTTTTCATCTTTAAGATAGGTCCCATTCCAGATCTTAATAGGGGACTTCACCACAGCAAGTTTCCATAAATGTTTTTGTCTTTTGTAGTAGTCCATAAAAGGAGAGGGGGTGGCTAATCCGTCTCCATGCTGTATTATGGGACCATCAGAAATAGTATAAATGGAGGTATGATTAAGTACATACCATCGTAAGGCTTGATGATGAAAGCATTGTCTCCCAGTGCAATTAGAGACTGCAAACCCCTTAGGGGACCAGTCCCATACTACTCCATAGCAATCATTAATTAATATACTGGGATGATTTGCTCTACATTCCTCCCAATTGGGCTGAATCCCTTCATCTGGCCACACTCTGGCCATTTTACATTCAGGTATCGGTGGGATTTCAATGTTTTCTGCAGTAAAATTGTAGGCAAAGCCTACAGTAGATATCAAATAAAGTTGCATTCTGGAGGAATTAAAGTCTCCAGGAGAGGTCACCAGCCATCCTTGGTTTAATGGTCTTAAGCAATTTTTGTAATGGCTAATACATATAGGTCTTGTATTAAACCCCAATGTCATATTAATTTTGTGTCCTTCTTCTTTAGGGAAAACTGGGAGCCTAGGGTCTGCTATCCCTGAGATCCATTTAGAACCATTCATGTATACAGGAATGGCATCATCATCCCATTCTATTGGCCTGATAAGAGGGGGATTGGGTACATAGGCCCAGTAAGTAAAATTGGTGGCTGGTGCCCTGTGACAGAGTGGGATACTTACAGCTACTGTCAATAAGGCCATCACAGTAACAGCCATATTGCTAGGGGTAAAGGGGCACTCTTCATTAAGCATCACTTCTTCTGTTTTCTGGGTCAGCTTCTTGATCTAACCCCATGTGGGCATCTCTGCCATCTTGATCCCTGGCAGTGTGATCTTGGTGGTCTGTAGGGTAAGGCCCTTGAAACTGATTATCAGGGGAACTGGATCGAACCTGAATCTCTTCTGCTTGCTCATGCTGAAACTTTAATAAATGAGAGGGGACCCAAACAGGCTGGATAACATTGTCTGGCATCACACAAGCATAACATTTTCCCAAGTAATTAAAGTGCCAGGAAGCCATTGATTAGATTATACATCCTTCCACCAGATAGGAGGGAACTGAGAACGTGTTTCTAGGTGAGAGTTATGAAAACGTCTGTCAACAGCAGTAGAGTCATTCTCATCTCAATTCAAAAAATTTAGAGTAAATAAAGTTTTGCCAATGTTTCCATGGGGGTTACAGGTACTCCCCCTTTTTGTTTTTGTAATTGCAATTTGAGGAGTTGGTTGGCTCTTTCCACAATACCCTGTCCTAGGGGATTATACGGGATGCCCGTGGAGTGTGATATATTCCAGGCATCAAAAAATTGTTGTAGTTTGGCAGAGGTATAAGCAGGAGCATTATCTCTTTTGATACTTTAAGGAAGTCCTATAACAGCAAAAGCACTGGTTAAATGTTGGTTGACACGAGAGGCTGATTCTCCAGTTTGAGCAGTAGCCCAAATAAATCGGGAGAATGTATTGATGGTGACATCAATGAAAGATGATTTACCAAATGGAGAATAATGGGTGACATCCATCTGCCAGACTTCGTTGGCTTGTAAACCACGGGGATTAACCCATTGTTTGGGATTTTGCATTCAACGTGGTACAGGCCAGACAGGATCCTATAATGGTTTTAGCTTGTTCCCACGTAAGTGGGAAATGATGTCATAACCCTCAAGCATTAACGTGAGTCAGTGTATGGAAGTGGGAAGCATCTTGAAACGCCGGATATAAAAGAGCGTCAGCAGTGGCATTTCCTTCAGAGAGCGGACCTGGAGGATTATTATGACTGCGAATATGAGTAATAAAGAATGGCGAAACACGGGAATGTATAAGCTGCTGCAACTGTTGAAAAAAGGTCATAGGCTGGATATTGGATGTGGAAATGGAGGCCGCCTCGATGTGGCTAACGGCGTAGACTGTGTATAAAGAATCTGAAAGTAAATTAAAGGGATCGGAGACATCCTGAAAAAGGGTAATAACAGCCATTAATTCAGACCTCTGAGCAGATAGATGAGGGGTCTCAACTGTTTTTGTTCATGGCCCATAGTAACAGGCTTTTCCTCTTGCGGATCCATCTCTGAAAAAGGTCAAAGCATTAGGTAAAGGTGAAGAGGCTGTGACTTTGGGTAATATAAAGGAAGTCGCTTTAGGAAAGACAATAAAGGAATAAAGGGGTAGTGGGAGGATGAATTTCCCACAAATTGAATAAGCGCAATTTGCCAAGATAGATTATTTTGCAGAGCAGTTTCGATCTGTGCCTTAGTAAGAGGAAGAACGATCGTTGAAGGATCCAAGCCAGTTAATGGTTGAGCGCCTTTCCGTCCCATCTGCAAGAGAGTTCCAATATGATCCAAGTAAACTGTTATTGTTCTTGTGGTATGGTTTGGTAAAAATAGCCATTCCACAAGGGCTTCATGCTGGATTAAGAGACCAGTAGGTGAATGGGGTGTATGAAAAAGAAGTAATGTTAAAGGCATATTTGGTAAAACTCTTTGAGTTTGCATTTTATGAATTTGTTCCTCTACAAATTGCAATTCTGAAATGGCTGCTTTGTTGAGGGTCCAGTGGCTGTTTAAGTCTGGATCACCTTTTTAATAATTCAAAGAGATTTTGTAATGCATAGGTAGGAACGCCTATATGGGTCTAATCCAGTCAATGTCTCCTAATAATTTTTGTATATCATTTAAATTTTTAATGGCATCTTGACAAATTTATACCTTTTGGGTACGTATTGTGGTACGATCCATTATATAACCTAAGTAAGAATAAGGGTTGAGGTTTGGATTTTTTCCGGAGCAATGACAAGTTTGTGAAGATCAAATTGATATTCGAGAGAACTGAAAACAGTAGCTAATTCTTCTTCCGTTTTTGCTGCACATAAAATGTCATCCATATAATGGATTAAATAAGCTTGTGGATATTGGACCCGAATTGCTTCAAGAATTCGGGCCACATAACTTTGACATATGGTAGGGCTATTAAGCATTCCCTATGGGAGCACCTTCCACTGAAAGCGCCTGGAAGGTTCTGTAAAATTAATACTAGGGATAGTGAAAACAAAGTGGGGATAATCTTGTTGTGCAAGTGGAATTGCATAGAAGCAGTCCTGTAAATCAATAATAATAAGAGGCCTATTAAGAGGTACCATATTGGGGGAAGGGAGTCCTGGATGGTGCGGTCCCATAGGTTGAATTGCTGCACTAACTGCTCTTAAATCAGTAAGTAAACACCATTTTCCAGATTTCTTTTTGATCACAAAAACTGGCGAATTCCAAGGACTAAAGGATTCCTCTATATGTCCTTTTTGAAGCTTCTCTTGAACCAAACTTTGCGAAGCCTGTAATTTTTCTTTGTTTAATAGCCACTGCTTGATCCAAATGGGGCATTTGTTCTTCCACATCAGTGGGATTGGCTCTGGAGGACCCATCAGAGGTCAAGCAGTGGCCCCTACGAAAAAGGCAGATTGGCCTCCGTCTCTTTTGTAGGAGGTGGTATCATTATATACACTTCCCATTGTTGGAGTAAATCTCGACCCCATAGATTGATGGAAATTTCTATTATATATGGCTGAATATATCCTGTTTGTCCCTCAGGCCCCTTGCATGGGAGAATATGAAGACTTTGGTTTCCATTTTTGGCTTGTCCTAAACCTGAAATAATTATTGCCGTGGGGCCCTGAGGCCATTTCTTAGGCCAATTATCGGTTCCAATAATGGACACATCCGCTCCAGTATCAATAAGTCCCTGAAAGGACTTTCCCTGTATCTTTATATAGCAGATTGGGTTTTCTCTGAAAATTTTTCCAGTCAAATACGCTTCCGATTGACTGGTACTTTCAAAGCCTGCGTCACCACGCGTTTGATTTTTAAATCTTCCCTTAATATATGGCAGCAATAGTAACTGTGCTATTCGGTCTCCCTTTAAAAATTTATATGGGGTATTTGAAGACATTAAGAGCATGATTTCCCCAGTATAATCTGAGTCAATGACTCCTGTAAGAACTAAAACACCTTCTTTAGTCAAACTAGATTGTCCTAAAATTAGTCCTACGGTATCGTTTGGCAAAGGGCCAAAACAGTCTGTAGGAACCTTCTGAGGAGTCTGATTTGGGAGCAATAAAAAGTTTTCTCTACACAGAAGATCAAGTCCAGCGCTCCCCGGCATGGCATGTAACAAATCTAAAATTGTCTGAGATTGAGATTGCGGGGTGCCCCCTTTTGGTTTGGGGCTAAGGGGTTGCCCCGTAACCCGTTTCCCTATAGAGCAGTACCATCTTTGTGAACTTTAGAGTGGCACTGACTGGCCCAATGATTCCCCTTTTTGTATCGGGGACAAAGACTAGGGAAATTATTATTTCGATTGTTTTTTCCCATTGTATTTCTATTCTTAAGATGGCATTGGGCACAAATATGCCCATTTCTCCCACAGTTGAAGCATTGTCCCTTGAAACTTTGTTGTTAAGGCTGCCATGGCCTGAGCTGGCAAGTCAGCTTTGTAGGTCTCGGTGCCTACACCTTGGCTCAATTAGATGTAATCAGTGAGAGAGCCTTTTAGTTTGCATTTTTATAGGCCAATAATTGTAATAAAGTGTCGGCAGCTTCCACATTATTGATCTGTCTTTTAATAGCTTCCTGTAATCTTCCTATGAATTCAGTATAAGCTCCTCAGCTCCTTGAATGATCTTTTGTAAAGAGGCATTAGCTGTAGATTGAGACTCAATTTTTTCCCAAGCACATAGGCAACATCTGCGAAGCTGTTCTATGGCCTGATCGGTCATCTGCACTTGTTCCTGCACTTGACTCCAAGGTCCCACCCCCATCAGTTGTTCTAGAGAGAAAGGGATGTTATGAGCTCGATTATAATTTGCAGCAGTCTCTGCATGGTCTTGCCACCACCTATGAAATTGTAAGAATTCCCTGGGGGACAGGACAGTCTTTGCTAACAAAGACCAGTCTGTGGGAATCAACCGGTTGCCTTCCGCAATGCCCTGAATAAGGCCCACAGTGAAGGGCGAATTAGTACCATAATTTTGAACTGCCTGTTTTAACTGTTTGAGAACTTTAAAGGGAAATGGTTCATGCGTGGCTTCATATATTCCTTCTCGGTGGTTAGGATCTACCCCGGGAGGCAAATGTTCCCTTATAGTTACTGGGAATGCAAATTGTAGAGCATCTAAATCTCCTTGTTGTTTGGCCAGGAGCAAGGCTTTTTGAACCGCCGAAAGCAAGGATTGAGATTGCTCCTTATATGGCGGGGCTATTGCCTGTTTTTGAGAGAGGAAACCACCATTCCTCTTTCTAAGCAAAGGTGCCAATGCGAAGCCATCCATTTCTATGGGAGGAGGACGAGGGGGAACAGGTTTTACTTTTCCTTCTTCCGGGACAGCGCGTTCAGGTCCTGTTGAGGACTCAACTTTGGCACTAGGACTCTCAAGTTCAGCATCACTCTATGAGTCCGGAGTTTGAGGTGGTTCCAGGATAGAATGAATCAGAGACCACGTAGGCTGAATAGTGATGGGAATAGGCTTTCTTCGAGCATGCTGTTGCTTAAGCTTGTGTCCTACTTTTTCCCATGCTTGCAGATCTAAGGTCTCCAGCGTGGGAAACCATGAACAGTATTCTTCTATGACTTTTAGTAAGTCCAGAAGTTTGCCCTCGCTAACCTTAACTCCTCCTGCTCTTAGGAGTTGCTTCAACAGACAGACGTAAGGGCGATAATTATCTGTGCTCTTAGAATTACCCATACCCTGCTGAAAGTTCCCCGACTCACCAGCGGGAAATGTCCAAGGCCTTGCTTCTTTATCCATCGGGCTCCTCCTCCGCTGTAGTTTCCGTCCCTATTCGGGCGCCACTTGCTGCGACACCACCCACAGAGCCATGGCGCGATTAGGGAGAAGGACGAGGCACAGACAGTTAAGCTGCAAAAGAAAGTGTGGATACAGGGGACGACCGCAAAGCATGCCACCGCCAAGACTGCGATCGCCCCGAAAAGCTGCAACCTCGCGTATTTATTGGCAGTAAACAATCAAAGACAATCAAGGGGAGTCTTGTGATCTGTAGCACATCCTAGTGAATAGTAGTACATCACGCGGAAGGTCATGGGAGTAGATGATGTAATGTCCAGCAAGTGAGGGCTATTCTTAAACATGTTTCTATGGACCCCGTGGGCTATTATCAAGAGCAATCAGGTTTCGGTTGGGGGGCGTTCCGCCCTTTAGCAGACCAGGCGTTCCTGGCTGGTCGTTATCTGAGGGGGTTTTGGGAAGGGCAGCGTTCTACCCTGAGCAAGCTGGGCGTTCTCAGCTGCTCATGCTCTGACATTCACGCTAAAGTCCACAGGGTCACAAACATGTTTTCCTATTATATCCTTAGCATAAGCTCTTGGCCAGGGGCTGCTGCAATTTGATAGTTATCTGGACGTGTTCATGGCATGAAATGAGCCTACAGTCCTCCTATTCCACCACCATCTTGAGTTCTATCTTCCACTAAGATGTTTTAAGGGATAATATATTGGGTATAGGCCATTTTAATCTCCAGGTTGCTGTTACCCAAAGATCTTTGTAAAATAGTATTTTCTCCAAATGCTATAAGGTGTTGATGCAATTTAGCATCAATGGTGATGGGTCCAAATTTTGCAATCTCTCCATAAATCTAATAGCCGCTTAGTTTCTGTGTCCATTTAAATTTGTTGGAATTCTATTTTAATTTTTATCATTTCTTGTCTGGTATAAGCTTGCACTTCAGTGAATCTGATTGGTTCTATATTCTCATTTGTTGCTGTTTTGTCTGTTTTTTTTATGGGCCTAGTTTCTAGTTACAGTTACCAGGGTCAAAAGGGTTAAAATAATCCTTGTCCTGGGGTGTGGATTGGTGTCCTTAGAAGCAAGGGAGTCTGGGTTTCTTCCTACTCTGGAGATGACTTTCTGTGCAGGCACTTTCCTTCCTGCCTGTCAGCATCTCTTCTACTTCATGCTCCTAAAGAGGGTTCTGGGGTGTCTCCCTTAGCCGTTCTTTGTAATACAGAATATAACTCACTGGGTTAGGTGATCAGGCCAACATCTGGAGTTTCCTTAATTTTAAGTTTTGTCTGGATAAGTCTTTAGTAGGTCTTCATGGATCCTCAGAAATGAATAGATAATCAATTCTACCCCTGAACTACCAAGGTAATTTTGGTAAGGTTAGTGAATGAGTCATATTAATTACTGTCCTTTTGTTGTTCACACCTGTGTTTTAGATGTTTTATTGTAGAAGCTTGATGTTGGGGTGCAAACAGTGTATGTGTGGGCCATGCAGGTCAGTCTAGCCAGGCACTTATTACAGGAACGTTCCAGTAGAAGCCTGGTGTTGGGAGCAGTACAAGTTATCTGCCGAATTCCAAGCCCTAATCTACAGAAATGCACATATTCACACTAAGGAGGCGCTGGAGAAAACTGGATTGCCTCACCAGGGTGACAGCAGGCAGACTGTCTGGTGTAGCCTCTAATAAGGGACATCTGGGAGCTTTCATTGCTGAACTCCAGATTTCATCAGAAAGCCAGCCAAATGTAGACTGAATATCACTAGTTTAAAGTTGATGCCTCAGAAATATTGTCAGAGGTTGACTATCACTTCCCAGGAGGTGATATGGATGGTTGGGGACCAGATGATGTTCCACAAGCCTTGAGGGCTCTGGCTTCCCAAGGCTGGCTGACAGGTGCATAGTATGCATGCATGGCCTGTGTAGGTCATGGTTGCTAGGGACCTGGAAGAGGGCAAATGTCAGGAGGGTCCAGGTGTCAAGAGCAGGCTCTTGGGGATCCATGACATCTGCTTAAATCTAAGCCCTAATGTACACAAATAGGCACATTCTTCCAGAGGCAAATCTGGAGGAATCTGAACTGTCTTGCCAGGGCACTGCTAAGCAGGCTGGTCATGGTACCTTTCATTAGAGATACCTGAGAGCACTGATTACTGGTTTTGGGGAGGAAATTTTTTTTCTCTACCCTTCAATATTCTTCTAACTGATTTAGGAATTAAAATGACATGAGATTAACAGGAGAAAAAAACCTGAAGTTTTATTATGTGTATACAGAGGCCCAATAATGAAATTGAGACTCAAAAAATGACCAAGTCATGCAACTTCTTTGTGTTTTATACAAAGAAACATAAAATCCATGAGTAATTGACAGGACAAATAAAACTTATGTTCTGGAGCTTAATTAGTAAAGAATTCTCAATAGCATTTGGGCTAAAGTAATAAATTAGTAAAAGTAACAATATTTGATTATACAGCCTTTTTGACTCTGAATTCCTTAGCTCTGATTATTAGGATATCTCTACCTGGTACAGGGAGGGTACCTCTCACATGGGAGATTTAGTTCTTGCTGTCTGGAGATAAAGGAGTGTCAGAGTGGTCTTCATACAGTAACCATCTCTTAGTAACTTTAATTCGAAATAATCAGTATGCCAAAGGCACACATTTTTGGTGACAGCCTGCCTTTAGCCCCTATGGGTCCCTCCTCTGAAACTTCCCTGGATGTTTTGCATATGAAAATTGGTTCTTGTTGAACCAGTCTCTTAGTCCTGGCAATAGATCAGTTCAGTCAAACTCATTTCAGGAGGCAGCGTGCAGGTGTTTTCCCAAAGTTAGGCCTATGGTTCAAGTAATTAGTAATAGGTAATCTTATTAAATAAGAGACATTTCAATGGAAACAAAATAAAACAATGGTTAATGACTGGAGCACATTATAAACCAGATTCTAAGTTCTGAAGATAGCCAGTTGAGATTTCCAGAAGTCAGGAAAAATGTATTTTTATACAGAGTGAAGGCAGGCAATGGCAATCTGATTTTTTTCCCTCCCCGTATGCAGTTCGGATGTCTCTGGTGATGTTTGTTAGTGGCCACAAAGTGGCTGCCATTATCAAGAGTATTCATCATGAGCTGCTGTGGTTATTTCTCTAAAGTTTATATCCAGTCATTCATATTCAGTTTGGAAGGCTTCAGGAAAAAGGAAAACATTTTAATTTTAAATTATTTCAATTCAAAAGGAAGGGAGAAAGTTGAAAATATTAATTTGAAGAGTTATACCCCACTTCAGAGGAAACTACAATAACTCAAGATCAAATCTAGTTTAGTTTATAGATAGAAATAAAAACTTTAAAAATAATAAAATTAGAATTTGATATCCGTAAGTATGTAATATACTTTCATTGAAACATAATCTTTTCTCTCTACAATTACTCCCATTTCTATCAATGATAATCATAGTAGGACTAATTTGTTAGCAAATTAACTCTAGTTACAATAAATTTGGCTTGATTATTTACACAAGTGCAGCACGAGTAGCAATTGATCATATATGCACTTTAAAATCTGCTTTACTGGAATGCCTGTGTGGCTGTTGGTTAAGCATCTGACTCTTGATCTCAGCTCAGGTCTTGATCTCAGGATTGTCAGTTCAAGCCCCACGCTGGGCTCCACACTGGGTGTAGAGCCTACTTAAACAAACAAACTATATATATATATATAATACACACACACACACGCATATGAACTTTTCATTAGGACTCTCAGATTGAACTTTTTTTTTTTTTAAAGATTTTATTTCTTTATTTGACAGAGATAGAGACAGCCAGCAAGAGAGGGAACACAAGCAGGGGGAATGGGAGAGGAAGCAGCAGGCTCACAGCAGAGGAGTCTGATGTGGGGCTCGATCCCACAACGCTGGGATCACGCCCTGAGCCGAAGGCAGATGCTTAACCGCTATGCCACCCAGGCGCCCCTCAGATTGAACTTTTAACAGCCTCTTGAGGCTAAGAAGCCAGGCCAAATACTTGCTATCAGACGTCACCTATAGTACTTGATATATGGGTTAATTCCTCTCTTCTTGAGTTCCCTCAAAATATCCTGAGTTTCCTACACCCTCTAGGAAGTGACCTTCCCTCATCTGATAAAGCTGATGGGATCCCTGTAAGCAAGGTATCAGGCCAGTATTTCCACACAGCTTTACTGGTGTCAGAAAGTCAATCTTAGTTACTTAAAGCTACCTGGTCATATCTCAGTCTATGCATATCTCTTTCAAATATGACATTCCAGGCAAAGCCTTGGTAATATAACCAATATTACCAATTGTATCCTGTCACAAAGAGAATAGATTCTTATTGAACATATACAAATAAATATATTATCCTGAAGATATAAAAATACTCTCTGGGAGTTTCTGATTCTAGAGGAATCAGGTAGGGAGAAAAAGACAAATGTTTCAATACTGCTTACAAAGGTATGATTTACCAAATTAGTGTAAGTCATAATTAGTTTAAGAGGACAGGTTTTCTTATATTTGGAAAACAAAAGATTAAAGATCCAGCAATATTTCAAGCAAAAAGCCATTAAAAAGTATAATTATCCTCCTCAGTTTGTTCAGTGCTGTGTAGTTGATTTTGATTTTTTGTTGGTAGTTGTATGAAGCCATCAGTTTTTTCATTAGAGTTCTATAAATCCTTATACAGTTCAGTGGCATGATCTTAAAGGTATTACCTATTACCTGTATTATATAGTACTTGTCAGAATCTTTCCCCTGAATCTCCTTGAGGATGAAGCACTTTTGTAAAAGTATCAAAATAAAATAAGTGTCTGTAAATTACAAAAAGTCTCAAAAAATGGCAATTGTTAAAGAGCCGATCAGAGTTCATTACAATGCAGTTGACAAGGAAATTTAGTTATTTCTGTGATCTACAGTCCTTTAAGATAGTAACTAGAATTATAAGTGACAGCGTGCAAAGATATGAGATTTTCAAGAGTTTCATACAATTTATAGAATACTTATTTTAGTAACCTGTATTTACACAAATATAATCTAAGAAGGTTTAGCATCACTTATTTGACATTGCTTCCCATCTGATTTCACAGAGTAAGACAAATTTATTTAATCTCTCTTTTACGGGAAGAGCAAATACTTTGAATTGTTCCAGGGACTTGCTGAAAAATTTAGTTTGTAATTGAAAGACTTCATTTTAGAACTTAAGTTTTGGAAGTTTGTCAAAAAATCTCAAAAGGTTTGGAAATTCAATAGGATCACAGATCACTGAAATGATACTCAGTTATCCCTTTCACCAAATTGGCAATTAAAGACTTCAGAGGTCAATACAGAAAGTTAAATTGTTATAAAAAGTCTGAGCTCTTTTAATATTAGACTCTGTTTTTAAAAGTAATCAAACATTTAATAAAGATAAAACATAGAACATTTGTTTTCTAGGTAGATTACATTAAGTTAAAGAAAAATATACATTTACAATTTCTTATTAAAATCGGATCAGTAATCGAAGAAAACTTTGCTCTTTTAACAGCACCCCCCCCACAAGTTTTTTGTTTAAGCTTGCTTTTAATTGAAGTGTAGTTGACACATAGTGTTAGTTTCAGATGTACAACATAGTGATTTGACCAGTGTATACATTATGCTGTGCCCACCACAAGTGTAGCTCCCATCTATCACCATACAGCAATATTACAGCATCACTGATTATATGCCCTACATTGTACCTTTTATCCCTGTGACTTATTTATTCCATAACTGGAAGCCTGGATCTCCCACTCCTCTTCACACATTTTCCCCATCCCCTCACTTGCCTCTGGAAACCCATCAGTCTGTACTCTGTATTTATGCACCTGTTTCTGTTTTTTGTTTGCTTATTCATGTGTCATCTTTTTAAAATTCCACATATAAGTGAAATCATATAGTATTTGTTTTTCTCTTATTTCACTAAGTAGAACATCTTCTAGGTCCATCCATGTTGTCACAAATAGCAAGATTTCATTCCTTTTTATGGCTGAGTAATATACCACATCTTTTTTATTCATTCATCTACCAAGGGACACTTGGTTTCTTCCCTATCTTGACTATTGTTAATAATGCTGCGTTAAATGAAGCAGTGCATATATCTTTTCAAATTAGTGTTTTTGTCGGGGCACCTGGGTGGCACAGCGGTTAAGCATCTGCCTTCGGCTCAGGGCGTGATCCCGGCGTTATGGGATCGAGCCCCACATCAGCCTCCTCCGCTATGAGCCTGCTTCTTCCTCTCCCACTCCCCCTGCTTGTGTCCCTCTCTCGCTGGCTGTCTCTATCTCTGTCGAATAAATAAATAAAATCTTTAAAAAAATTAGTGTTTTTGTTTTCTTTGGGTAAATACTGGATTATTTCTAGCTTTACTATTTTAAGGAATCTCCATACTGTTTTCCATAATAGCTGCACCAATTTACATTCCCACCAACAGTGCATGAGAGCTCCTTTTTCTCCACATCCTTGCCAACATTTCTTTCTTTTTGATTCTATCATTCTGATAGGAGTAAAGTGATCTCTCATGGTGGTTTTGATTTGCATTTTACTGATGACTAGACAGAGCATCTTTTCATGTCTCAGTTGGCCATCTGTATTTCTTCTGTAGAAAAAAATGTCTATATGGTTCCTCTGCCCATTTTTAAAAAAGATTTTATTTATTTACTTATTTATCTATTTGGAGTGGGGGAGAGGCAGAGGAAGAAGGAGAAAGAATCTGAAGCAGACTCTGTGCAGAGCATGCAGCCTAATTTGGGGCTTGATCTCATGACTCTGAGATCATGACCTGAGCTGAAATCAAGAGTCAGACACTTAACTGACTGAGCCACCTAGGCACCCCCCCCTTTGCCATTTTTTAATCAGATTTTTTTTAGTGTTGAGTTGTATAAGTTCTTCATATATTTTTTATATTAATCCTTAATTGGATATATAACCTGCAAATATCTTCTTCTACTCAGTAGGTTGCCTTTTCATTTTGTTGGTTTCTTTCAGTGAGAAAAAGCTTTTTATTTTTGCATAGTCCCAATAGTTTATTTTTGCTTTTGTTTCCTGACCTGAGAAGACATTATCTACAAAAATGTTGCCAAGGCTGATGTCAAATAGATTAGTGCCTGTGTTCACTTCTAGGATTTTATGGTTTCAGGACTCACAGGTCTTTAACTCATTTTGAGTTTATTTTTGTGTATGGTGTGAAAAAGTGGTCCAGTTTCATTCTTTTACATGTTGCTCTCCAGTTTTCCCAGCTCCATTTATTGAAGAGACTGTCTTTTCCTCATTATATATCCTTGTCTCCTTTGTCATAGATTAATTGACCATAAAAATGTGGGTTTATTTCTTGGCTCTCTCTCCTGCTTTATTGCTGTGTCTATTTTTGTGCCAGTAGCATACAGTTTTGCAGTAGATTTCGAAATCTGGGATTGTGATGCCTCCAGCTATTTTCTTCTTTCTGAAGATTGCTTGGCTATTCAGGGTCTCTTGTGGTTCCATACAAATTCTAGTATTTTTAGTTCTGTGAAAAACGTGTTGGTATTTTGACAGGGATTGCATTGAATCTGTAGATTGCTTTGGGTGGTATATGTATTTTAACAATATTAACTCCTCCAACCCATGAGCATGGAGTATCTTTCCATTTGTGTCATCTTCAATTTCTTTCATCCATATTTTATAGTTTTCAGAGTATAGGTCTTTCACCTTCTTCATTAAATTTATTTCTAGACATTTTCTTTTTTGGTGCAATTATAAAAAAATTATTTTCTTAATTTCTCTTTCTGCTGCCTTTTTTTAGTATACAGAAATGCAAGAAATCGCTGTGTATTGATTTTACATCCAATTTTACTAAATTAATTTATTCTAATTTTTTTGGTGGGGTCTTTAGGGTTTTCTATGTATAGTATCATGTCATCTGCAAATAGTGACAGTTTTACTTCTATCTTACACATTTGAATGCCTTTTATTTCTTGTCTGATTGCTGGGGCTAGGGCATCTAGTACTATGTTGAATAATAGTGGTGAGAGTGGACATCCTTGTTTTGTTCCTGATTTTTAGGGGAAAAGTTCTCAGTCTTTTGTCATTTGAGTATGATGTTAGCTTTATATATATATGTCCTTTATTATGTCCTTTATTATGTTAAGGTATGTTTGTTTTAAATCCATTCTGAGAGTTTTTATCATGAATGGATGTTGCATTTTGTCAAATGCTTTGATTATATGATTTTTATTCTTTTTGTTGTTGCTAATGTGGTGTATCATGTTCATTTTTTGAAAATACTGAACCATCCTTACATTCCCAAGTAAATACCACTTGGTCATACTGAATGATCCTTTGAATGCATTGCTGAATGTGGTTTGCTAATATTTTATTGAGGATTTTTGCATCTATGCTCGTCAGGGATGTTGGCCGGTAGTTTTCTTTTTTTGTATAGCTCTTTATCTGGTTTTGGTTTGGGTAATGCTGGCCTTGCAGAACGAATTTGGAAGCTTTTCTTTCCTTTCCTTTTCTATGTTTTTGAATACTTTGAGAAGAATAGATATTAACTCTCCTTTAAAGGTTTGGTGGAATTCACCTGTGAAGCCATTTGGTCCTAGATTTTGGTGATAGTTTTCTGATTACTGATTCAATTTCATTACTAGTAATTGGTCTGTTGAGATTTTCTATTTCTTCCTGATTTAGTTTTGGAAGATTGTATGTTTCCAGGAATTTACCCAGTTCTTTTAGGCTGTCTAATTTGTTGACGTATAACTTTTTGTAGTAGTCTCTAAGAATCCTTTGTATTTCTGTGGTGTTGGTTACTACTCTTCCATTTCTGATTTAATTTTTTTCAGTTCTTGATGAGTCTGGCTAAAGGTTTATCAATTTTCAAAGAACCAGATGTTGCTTTCATTCATCTTTTTAAAATTGTTTTTCTAGTCTCTATTTCATTTATTTTTGCTCTGATCTTTATATTTTCTTCCTTCAACTAACCTGAGATTTGTTCTTTTTCTAGTTCCTTTAGGTATAAGGTTACATTGCTTATTTGGGATTTTTCTTGTTTCTTGAGGTAGGACTGTATTGTTATAAACTTTGCTCTTAAAATTGTTTTTGCTGTGTCCCAAAGATTTTGAACTGTTTTCATGTTCGTTTGTCTCCATATATTTTTTAAAAATTTCGTCTTTGATTTTTTCATTGACCCTTTGTTTAGTAGCATATCATTTAGCCGCCACATGCTTGTGTTTAATTTTTGTGATTGATTTCTAGTTTCATACTATTGTGGTTGGAAAAGAGGTATGATAGGATTTCAGTCTTCTTAAGCTTACTGAGATTTGTTTTGTGGCCTAATATGTGATCTATCCTGAAGGATGTCCATGTGCACTTGAAAAGAATGTGTATTTTGTTGTTTTTAGAGGAAATGTTCTATATATCTCTTAAGCCAATCTGGTCTAATGTGTCATTCAAAGACAGTTTCCTTATTGATTTCTGCCTGGACAGTCTACCCATTGATGTAAGTGGGATGTTAAAGTCCCCTAGTGTTATTGTGTCACTACCAATTTCTCCCTTTAGGTCTGTTAATATTTCCTTTATGTATTTAGGTATTCCAAGGTTGGGTGTATATTTATAATTATTATACTTTCTTATTGGATTGATCTCTTATCATTATGTAATGTCCTTCTTTGTCTTTTATTACAGTCTTTGTTTTAAAGTCTATTTTCTCTGGTGTAAGTATTGCTACCCTGGCTATTCCCCCCCCCCTTGTTTTCCTTTGCAAGAAATATCTTTTTACATCCTTTTACTTTCAGCATGTATGTTTCTTAGGTCTGAGTTGAGTCTTTTGTAGGTGAGTCTTGTTTTTTCCCCCTTCTATCACCCTATGTCTTTTGAGTATTTAGACCATTTACATTTAAAGCCATTATTGATAGTATGTACTCATTGCCATTGTATTATTTTCTGGGTTTTTTTGTAGATCTTTATTCCTTTCTTTAATTGATCTTTCCTTGTGATTGATTAGTTTCCTCAGTGTTATGGTTGGCTTTCTCATTTTTTGTATCTCAATTATATGTTTGGGGATTGTGGTTACTGCGAGGTTTATATACAACATCCGACGTTTATAGTAGTCTCTATTGATGGTCACTTAAGTGTGAACACATTCTAAAAGAACTTTTTTACTTCCCTTCCGTGTTTTATGTACATGTTATCATATTTTACATCTTTTTACTCATAATTTTCTTCTAATCACAGCCTTTTCTGTTCTATCTCAAGAACTCCTTTATTTTTTGCTTGCCTGGGAAACCATTTATCCAATTCTGAATGGTAACACTGCTAAGTATTCTTGGTTGTAGATTTTTTTCTTTCAGGTCTTTGAATATATCATGCCACTCTATTCTGGCCTGCAAAGTTTCTCCTGAAAAGAATCAGCTGATAGCCTTATGCGGTTTCCCTTGTACATAACTTTTGATTCTCACTGCCTGTAAAATTCTCTATCTTTAACCTTTGACTTTTTTTTTTTAACTAGGCAAAGAACTTTATTAACTTTGTTTCAAACTTTATTCCCAAACTTCTTCAGCTTAATTAGCTGCAAAGAAGGTCTTGTGTATAAGCAAAAACTGGAAAGAACTGCAGTGTCCAAGGAGCTTGGACTTAAAAATATTAGAGCTCTAGATTGTATCAGATCCACTAACAAAATTTTAAAAAGCAGTCATAATATAAAATAGCAGCTCCCAGTAACTTCAAGTTTTATCTTCTTCAGAAGTTAATTCAGTTTGCTTTATTCTTGGAAGCTTCATCAAAATTCTCTGTAAGATCTGGGACTTCATCCTCCTCCTTTCTGGTAGCAAGTGGTGCTTTTGCATTCATAGATTGTTTGGGCAGAGCTTCAGCCCGTCTTCTTAAAGGAGTCAAACTGTCTTCACTAAGTTGCTTTAAGATACTGGGTAGCATTTCTGTTAGCTGTTTTGTCTTAGCATGGCCCGTGATGGTTATTATTAGTGTTCACACTGCGAGGGATGCCTGAAGTTTAGGGTTGTTAAAGTGGATCACTGTCCTTGGTTTGTGAACACATTCGCTTTTTCAATACCAGAGATATTGTTTGCCCCTAACTTCTTTAAGGAGGCCTGAAATTTTTTATCATCTGCTGTAGCCGTTTCATGAACCACCTTCTTTCATTGAGTTCTTTTCCCACCAATGCACACATGTGCTTTCAGTTTGGCAAGGTCCCCTGGCTCATGACAGTTTCTTCTATCTTGTTGTAGTGGAAATGGAACCCCACGGGGGACTTGGATTGATGCTCAGGGGGTCTCGGGTGGACCAGCTGAGATTAGGTGCACACATGGGGATACAAAATGGCTTAACCTTTGACATTTTAATTATTATGTGTCTTGCTGTGGGCCCCCTTGGGTTCATCTTGTTTTGAAATCTATTCTTCCTGAACCTGGATGTGTTTCCTTCCTCAACTTGGGCCAATTTTCAGCTATTATTTCTTCAAATACATTTTCTGCCTCTTTCTCTCCTTCTGAGACCCTTAAAATGCAAATATTTGTTTACTTGATGTTGTCCAAGAGATCCCTTACCTATACTCATGTTAAAAATTCTTTTTTCTTTTCACTGTTCAGCTTAGGAGTTTTCATTACCCTGTCTTCCAGATCACTGATTCCATTCTTCTGCCTCTGCTAAAGTACTGTTGATTCCCTCTAGAATATTTATTTCAGTTACCGCATCCTTCAACTCTGAGTAGTTCCTCTATACTTTCCTTTTTTTGTGGCGGTTTTGCTGATGTTGAAGCTCTTACTCAGGTCTTCCATTCTTTCTTCAGTCCAGTGGGCATCTTTATGAGCATCACTTTAAATCCCTTACAGGCATGTTGCTTATCCCCATTTCACTTAGTTTTATTACTGAGGATTTGTCTTGTTCTTTCATTTGGAGTACATTCCTCTGTCTCTTCGTTTTGCTTGGCTTTCTGTGTTTGCTTCTATGAATTAGATGGAACAGCTACTTCTCTTAAACTTGAGAAAGTGGTCTTGCGTATGGTCAATGTCTATGTAGACTCTCTGTGCCTGCTGACTTTGGCTGCTTGGCTGGAACTATGGCTGGTGTGCAGGTCCTGGGGAACACCATTCTGGGCCTGCCCTGATGGGATGGCCAGAACTGAAGTGGGCATGGGGTGCTGGGATTCTCTGTGCAGAGGGTGCTCTGACGGGGCAGCTGGAGCAGAAGCAGGCATAAGCTGGGAGGTCCCAGAGTGCTGTGTACCAGGGGTGCCCTATAAGCCATCTGGAGCCAAACTGGTATGGTCCTGGAGTGTTCTGGCCTGCTTTGCATCTGTGTCACCTCGGTGCAATGGGTGGAGCTGTAGTAAATGCTACCAAGGGTGTGTTGGTATGTGCTGCACTGGGACCATTTGAGTGAGAGGACTGGGGCTAGTGTGGGCTATGGCTCCAGGCTCAATGAGGTGGTAGGCCAGCCAGGGCACCTGGACCCTGCTCCCATCCTTGTTGTCCAAGGTGGAAGGGGAACATATACTAGTGCTTGGCAGCCCCTCTGATCTAGTGATAGTTCCAGCAGCTCCCCCACAATTTGGTAGGGTTCCAGGACTAGTTCCTTTATATTCTAGATGCTCCTCTAAATGGAGTTTTTTTCCCTTCTGTCCCAGGGTACCTTGGGCTGATGTGGCAGGCCAGGTACAGATCCCAGAATCCTGCTCTCATCTGTGTTATCAAGGTGGAGGAGGAACATAAAACGTGGTACTTGCCAGCCCCTCCACTCCGGACTTCCAGTTGCTCTCTTTCCATTGGCAGAGTTCTGGGGCTAGATCTTTTATATTCTAGTTGTTCTTTTAAATCGCCACTTTTTGTCAATACTCCAGGGGATCCAGGGCTTACCGAGGCAGCAGGCCAGCTATGGCCCTGGACCCTGCTTCCATCTGCATTATCAGGATAGATGCCAGCATGTAAATCAGAATGTAAATCACGGTGCTCGACAGCCTGTCAGACCCACCTGGCAGGGTTCCAGGGCTAGTTCCTTTGTATTGTGGTTGATTTTTTAAGCTGCAGGGTTTTTTTTTTTTTCCCCCTGTGCCCCAGGGCAAACAGATCTGCTCATAGTCCCTTGGTAATATTCCTCCTTGCTGCAACTTGTAGCATCAAGCTGGGAGGAGTTCCTTTCATCTGGTGTTGGCCACTCTCTCAATCTGATTGTTCAGAAGCTCTTCAGTCAGCCCTCTCTTCTTCTTCAGGAGGAATTGCTCTAGAAATAGGTGCATGTTTGGTGTGTCTGTGGACGAGAGTTCAGGGTCATCTTACATCACCATTCTTAAACCAGAGCCTGTACCAGTTTACTTTTGATATTTAAATGAATTCATTTTAATCTTAACCAGCTTGACCACACATTAAAATTCCTTTAAGACTCCCTTTTCACAAATTTTTTTATAACTTTCCTGTTTTATGTTCAGATTTTGTCCTAAGTTTCTTCCTTTTTAAATAACCAGCCTCATGTTAGGACAAGATTAGTTTTCTTTTCTCCAACCAAAAATACATTCCCATTCCTCATACCTTCCTCTACCAAAAGCACACATTTTACTTTTCTTACATATGGAGATGTCTCCTCTATTATTTTTCAGGTTTAACCACATATATTAATTAGAATTTTTAACCCTTAGATATTTAACTTCTGGTGAAATCCAGATAGTAAGCAACTGTGATTCTTTTAGGCCAGCGTTCTTTAGATTGACAAAATTATGAATATATTTCTTAAGAAACATGTGCTTCTTCATAATACAATCTTTCAATAAAGCATAAAAAATATTTCATAACACATCCAAATTCATCTATTTGGTAATTAATGTTTTATCTTTTTTGGAAATGATCTAGATATTCAATGAAATTAATTTAACTTATCACTTAACAAAAACTTAGTTTCATGTTACCAAAAACATTGAGAAACTACTGAAAAAATTTACCTAAAAGCTTTTTAACTTATTTAAACCGAATTCAATTTACTTGTTCTTAACAATTGTAGTTAGAGCATCCACAAAAGCTTCATGAGATATCAGACAAAAATCAACCATTCTCCTAAGCTATTTTGTTGAAAGATTTTTATAATATGAACTTAAATTTTAGTAACTGAACAGAGAAGTTTTCATTCTAAATCTGACAACTATAAGACAGGTTTACTTTAACTCAAAAACCTTAAATTACTTTTAATACCAAATATTTTCCAAGATCCTATGACCCTGAAATTTCTTTGGATTATTTCATTTTTGAGAGTTATGAATACTAAAGTTATATAAATGCTTAATTTTCATTAAGCCAATTAAATAGAGCACTTTTACACATTAATTTGGACAATAAAAAATATATCTATAAATGACATACACACATATACATCTAGACAAACATATCTCATAGCTTCAGTTTTAAAACAATACAAAACTCACTGGTTTATGAGTGGTAGTTGAATCACCTGAGTAAACTTAATTTATTCCAAGTCTTTTGCTATTTTTGGAGAGGACTCTTAAGATTTGTATTTGTCCCTGGAAATAAGGAAACTGTGGTCTAGAGTTTGGGCAAAAGCACTAATTGAACTTTGTGCTTTTTTTTTTTTTTTTAAAGATTTTATTTATTTATTTGACAGAGATAGAGACAGCCAGCGAGAGAGGGAACACAAGCAGGTGGAGTGGGAGAGGAAGAAGCAGGCTCATCAGAGGAGCCTGATGTGGGGCTCGATCCCATAACGCCGGAATCACGCCCTGAGCCGAAGGCAGACGCTTAACTGCCGTGCCACCCAGGCGCCCCGAACTTTGTGCTTTTAACAAGGCCTCTTTTCCTTTCTTTTCTCACTTTCAGGTGGTTGTGGGCTGTGTTCACACTTAAAGACAATGAATTTCTAACTTCAAGGGAGAGAGAAGAAATCTAAGTGTTTTGAGATAAAATTGACCTGTACTTAAAGGAATAATTTAACATTTGTTTCAATACCCTGATCTTTTATAATATCTGTAACCATTTTGAGAGGAATGGGTCACATTTGAGGATTCGTGAAGATAGGTGAGTTTTGACCTTTTTTCTAGATCTGCATGCATTTCCAGTTTTGTAGGGATTTCCAAGGCAAAGAACTAGATTACAACCTATTAAGGGACTAACCCACCTTTCTAACGTCTTTACAAAGCATAAATCTCCTTGATATAAAGTCTATTTAAAGCATTTTGAGTACACAATTCAGCCTTGGCTTCTATCAGGCTCCAAATATTGGCCTTTAGCTGATCATTTATAGGAGGGCCTAGAAGAAATTTGTGAATGGTCATGAATCTAATTTTTCTCTAAATTTGGTAGGATTGTCTCAAAGTGGAGGTAAAAGATCTGTCCAGGGGATATGAATTTCTTTTCAATGGGGGGTCTAGGATGTATCTGCAAAGGACATTGCATAGGAATGCCTGAAGCTGGCAGAGCCTGATTACAGAGCCCTGAAAAGTAGGAGGAATTATAAGGACCAGCTTCTCTTAAATTCACTTTCTGGCTTTTAGCATTTCCCTGAGTAATCTGTATACTATGGCCTAAAGATTAAACCAGAGTGCTTTATGTAAATCTTGTAGGAAAAGGCAGTTGGAGGCCAGATTTTGAAAAGGGGAATTTATATTGAATGTAGATGTTAAGATGAAAAAACAGAAATTAGACTTATTAAAGGAGTCTTTAGTGCCAGCCATTCTATTAAGATTTTTTTTTTCTTTCCTTAAAGCATCCATCATCTGACTATTGATGAGTAGGAGCTTATTACTCTTAATAGTGACTCAAACCCATAAACACTTTTTTAATGGAAAGACTCCGAGGCAGCTTTCCAGTCTTAGACCCTTGGCCCCCATTATTCAAAATTTTACTCCCCAAAATAGTATAAGAAAGCAAAGTCTTTTAATGCACAGGCAGTAAGAATGATGTAGTCAAGATAATGTCTCTGGTGTCCTGTGAAAATATGAGACCTCTCCAGTCACAGACATGCTAGTCTGTGACACTGAACAGGCACTGCTGGAATGGTACATTCCAGCACTAACATAATAAGCAACAAAGGTTGAGATGAAAAATGTGCTTTATGGGGAAACTCCCCTGACAGCTGGAATGGCCAGAAAAGGAATGCTTCTTGTAACTGCATATCTTCAAACCTCAGCCTATTTGGCCACCAAGGTGCACTGAGATAAGTGCATCCTCTGGACGGTGGAGATCAGAGAGTATCCTCACTAGTCACAAAGCCAAGCTCCGTAAACACAAGACAAAAGGAAAAGCTTCATGGATTTTTTTTTCATAGAGGGCCCACAGCCAAGTTTGTCTAAACAGATGCTAATGTGAGGAGAACCACGAGCTTGCCTGTCTAAGGCTGGCTCAAACAGGAGACGTAGAGGGCCTCTCCCTGCATTCTTTCCCTATGCTAATTCCTTTTTATGAAGCAAAAAACAGTTATTCCATCTCTAGGAGGAGATGAATTATTCAAGTCAAGAGTAGTCCATCAAATTTACAGAAGTTGCTAAGCCCAAGGAACCAGTTACACAAATACTTCCTTCTGCTAATCTAAATTTAGAGAAAAAGCACTCTCCCCATTCTTGCTCCATTGGATGCTACAGGCAGAGCGCCAGGAGGCTAATGTGGCAAAGATTCTTACCCTCTGCCAGCTGTTTATCAGACGTGCTGGGGTCTCTCAGCTACTGCAGCCTCCAAGCAAACAGTGTCCGGCCTGGGAAATTACCCTGCCCCATGCCAACTGTTGGGGAGGAAAAAAAAAAATTTTTTTTTAAGAGTCTTCTAGCTGGCCAAAGAGTTAAATTGACATGAGAAGATTCACAGGAGAAAAAGTCAAATTATGTGTGCATAGAGGCCCAATGTTAAAAATTGAGACTCAAATAAATGACTAAGGCATGTAGTTTTTAAATGTTTTGACAAACAAATATAAATCTGTGAGGAATGGACAGGACAAGCAAAACTTATGTTCAAGAGCTTCGATTAGTAAACAGTTTGTTTATGTGGGCTTTTTTAGACCTAAATTACCTGTTTTTGAGGATGTCTCTCTTCCTCCTGGCACAGGGAGGGTATCTTTCACACAGATTTATTCACTGCTTTCAGAAGACAAAGGAAGGTCACTGACCATTTTTTAAGTAATTTTAATTCAAAATAATATGCCACTGTGGAAACTTTTTGGGTAGCCTCCTCTGGGCCCCTACACTGGTAAACCCTGGGACCCCATCTGGCAGCCAGACCAAATGGAGACTACTGCCACTTTAATGTTGCTGTCTCAGAAAAATTTTCAGGGGGAGGGCTCCCTCTGCTCTGAAGGCATGTAGATAGTTTGGGACAAGCAGTACCACACATCCCTGAAGGCCCAAGGCTGTTCAAGGCTGGCACTGCACAGGCCAGACAGGTCAGGGTAGCCAGGGACCTGTTAAAAGGCAAGTGTCGGGAGAGGCTGGGTCCCAGGAATGGGCTGTAGGGGGTAGCAGGCATCTGCCTAAATATAAGCTCTAACCTCCATGAATGCGCATATTCCTGCTGAAGGTGGAGCTGGAGGAAACTGAACTGCGTGGCAAGGTGTGGACTGGCTGACTGACGGGGCATCCTCCAATAAGAGACACCTAGGCGTCTGGATTCCTGGCTTTGTTCTGGAAAGTCAGTCTCCTCTCTTTCAGTGATGCCTTTAGGGGGAATATGCACATTTGTGTAGGTTAGGGCTTAGAATTAGGCTGATGTCATGGATCCCCAAGAGCCCACTCCTGAGATCTGAACTCTCCCAACATTAAGCAGTTCCAGGTTCCTGGGAACTCTGACCTGCATGGCTGGTGCTTGCTTAGTATGCAGACCATTAGCCCACTAAGGGTAGCTATGGCCCTCCAGGCCTGTGGAACTCAGGCCAGTTCCCAACCACCTACACAGCCTGGAGCGAAAAGGGCAAAGGGATCCCACACTCAAAAATCTTCTATGGCAACATCTTTAAACTGGTGACAATTTTATATTAACCCAATTTGGCCTGTTAAAAAGCCAGACAGGTCATATAGATTTACAATAGACTATATGCATTTAAACAAATGCTCTCCCCAAGTGAAGGAGCACTCAGATCTAGGTGCTATCATAAATGGTATCACCACCAGATCTGGAACTGATTGCCTGGTGACAGATTTATCTGACATGTTCTTTACTATTCTAATTGATGAGGAAAGCCAACCCATGACTGCATTCACAGGGGAAGGCAGACAATACTAGTTTACTAGGTACCACAAAGATACCTTAACAGCTCAGTAATAGCCCAGAACCATCTAACACAGGACATTCAGGCCTTTGATGAAAAAACAACACACATAAACCGGCATCTCCCATATTAATAACATCCTTATATATGTAACTTGAAAGAACAGAAAGGGTCAAAAATAGTTAACTGAACTCATCCACCTGAGGATGGCTATTGATCTGAGTAATGTCCAAGGACCCCAGAGTACTGTAAAATTTATAGGCATGATTGGTCCTCTGAAGGCAGAAAAATATCAGACCCAGTCATAAAGAACATGGCCTGCACATCAGCCAGTTGAAAGGCTTGCTGGGCAATCTACGAGGCCCTACAAAATACAGAGCCACTAATAGAAAAACCAATTATACTTCAACACCCCATCCTGGAATGGGTAAAACAGCTCCTGACAGGGGAAACTATTCCTGACCATAAACTCTTAACATGGAAATGGTATATTTTCAGATGGGACAAATGCACGGAGGATCAACCCTCTGCATGAATTGAGGTCATCTCAGCAAAGCCAGCAGTGGTGCCAGAATTTTCAAGGGGTGAGACCATCCAAGCTCAAGCAGTTGGGCAATCAGGAGCACCCTGGCCTATGGCTCAACAATACATAGTCTATAGACGGATCACTTCCTGACACCGTCTGAATTATGCTGGCAGTCCGTGGCCTTGAGGACTAATGATGGTCTAACCCTGACAAAATCAGGCTCAGAAAAATCAGCACAATAAGCTGACTGTCCGTTTAGGACAGTCCTAAAATAAGTGATTGAATAATCTGTCAGTGAAAATCACAATGAGGTACATCTTTTCTCAGACTAATGGGCAGTAGCTAATGGAAGAGTTTTTTGGTCAGGAACATGTTGAGGAAATGACTGGAAAATGAGAAATACGAACATATGGGGGAAGGACATATGGCAGAATATATGGCACAGGCTGGCATCTCCATGTTCATCACACATGTCTCTGCACATTAAAGGACACCGCTGAAGTAACTGAATTTAGTAACCAGGTAGACAAACTCACTAGGGAAACTGAAGAGGCAGAGATTCCTAAAATTTAACTTTAAAGTGAGAATGATTCATTGCTAAGGAGGAAACGAACGCAAACTGTAAGCGCACGTATACAAGAAGGGCAATGCAACATATAACGTGAACCTACAGACATGGATCACTGATTGCACGGACACATCACCAAGCAGGTCATGCCACACACATGGCTGCAGAACATGGCTAGAGAAAAGAAACATGTATGTTTATACCTACCAAACATCTCCAATTTTGGATTAAGAAACGTAAGAATTGCCAAATGTTTAAAGCTTGTACGTCACAAATGAATACTCTAATAAAGTCAAAGCTAAAAGACTTCCAAATTATACAAGTTGAGTAGATAAAACACTTACCTGTATCAGATAATTAACTGTATGCACGCACAACTGTAGGCACATGGTCAGGAACAGGATTACCCAATACTTGTAGGAACAATGATCAAAAGTGAACCGTCAGAGCATTAGACACCTAGATTGCTGGCTATGGTATCCTAACCACCATAAAATTAGATTAGGGTACCCAGTTCATACAAAAGCTAAGAAGGCATCATGTAGAGCTTCTATTTACCCTATAACCCCACTGCCTCTAGATTCACTGAAAGGTGTAATGGCTCTCTCAAGCAAAAGCTTAGGCTGCTCACTAACAATCCAGATATGAAAGCTTGGACTAAACCAAAATATCTAAGCCATGGATATGGAAAGGCTGGAAAAACTATCGCATTCATATTTCAGGCACTCACAGAAATAAGCACTATTCAGCACTAACAACAGTCCAGAAAAGAAATTTAAAGGGAAAGTATTAATTTAAAAAATGATACATACAGTTTGGGGGAATCATAGCACCTGTTACTAATAAAACCTACTGGGTAACTGAAGGAAAAAGCATATTACATCAAGTTAAAGAAAATAAGGTGCCTTTATACAAATTTCAGGCATGAAGAACTCCAACTTTTATTGTATCAACACTAGATGCCTAATATTTAGTCTAGCTTGACTCAGGGCTATTATGCTTGGGGAAATATTGGCAATAATGTCCATAATAATTATAGATATCTTAGAATAGAAAAAGCAACAAGAAAGGAATATTTATAGGACACTCTCTCTATTTTGCAGGCCTGAATCTGCTCTGCATATTTAACCCTGCCAAGACTAGTAAGCTGGTGAGTCCAGCCTGCTGCCTGCTGGCTATTCTGGTTTGCCTACTGCTCACTGCTGGATACCATACTCACTGCAGCTAAGAGTACTTGTGACAGCTTCAGCAGTAGCAGCCGTGCCGCCATTCCGAGGTGGAATGTCACCTTCTGATCCAGGTATGACTCCACTGTCCGTGACGTCCTCTACTTCCTCCATCCTGATCACCTTCTGGCCACTGAGGACTCACCAGCAACGTCATCACCAGGATACTCCAGCCCAACCCTCACCACACCCTTCACTAGCCACCATTCCATGAGAACCCTTCAACCAATGGAGAGACCAAAGACTTAGGGGAGCCGAAGAAGTGGAACCCTGCACTTCAATCTCTGCAAGAAGTAACGAGGATCCTGAACGACATGCCCACCAGACACTGATGTGGGAGGTGATGACTGGTCTGAACTACTAAATGCTACTAAATACAAGACCAGGTACTGGCTCTTGCCCTGTTATCTTACTGAACTGAGTGTAGCACTGGACACGTGGCAGAGACTCTGTTAAAATAACCCTACTTTAGTTCCTGATCTAACATTTTGTAAAAAAAAAAAGGAGCTGCTGAATACACAGAATGGGCAATTATGTCTTTCAATAAGCAAAAAATGATTATTTACTATACTCCCAACTTACACTATTTAATCCACAGCGACCTATTAGAAAACCACGGCCTCTATGCCCAGACTTTAAAAGAAGAGGGACACCTTGTAAGGGGTAAAGAGGACTCATAGGAAACGTAGCATATATTACATTTCATTATCTTTCATGGTATAGACTTCAGGCTTCTATCTCATATCACAGAATTCTACCCTAAGAATATGGGAACATTTTTGTTAGTAAAACTTCTCCTGGTCATAATAGTAGCCAATACCTTGAAATTTAATATACAGGACCTTCAATTCTGATACAGATCCCCAAACTGTGCTCAGTTTTATCCACCTTCATTTATGCCCAATTACAACCTATACCAAAAACAGATTCCCTAAAAAGAAGGAAAAAAACCTTACAGCTCATGTTAGATTGGTAGGGGTTCCATTGGAGGAACAATGGCAGCCACTTTTTTGCAATTCCAAATTGATCAAATAAATTTAAAAAAAAATTGAAACCAACCTCAGTTTAACACACGTGCAATGACAGCTTTGTCACAGTTGGGTGCATAGATGGATATGCCAGGCAATATAAATGAATTTCACACTGAAGCAAACAGAGCAGTAGGAATTTGACATAAAGCAGTTGGAGAAAACACTAAAAATAATGAAATAGTAAGAAAGGATTTTAAAGATGTTTCTCTAAAACTGTAGGCTGTTAATGTTGCAGTTAAGATTTGGCTGATGTGGGGAATACTCAGAACAGCAAAAATCTTAGGGCAATGCTGGTCTTCTGAGAGAACACAAGCAGAAATCAGATACCACACATCCTAATGGCTGTGATTCCTTGGGCAACTGTAAGATGAATACTGGCACTTAAAGGGGGAACTATGACACGGGTTATCACACTTTCGAGGTTCTGCAATATCAAAAGGGAGAGTCGAGGCCACAGAAAACCCCTTTATGATAGAAGGAAAACGTGTTCCTAAGGATGTGTGGTTGGAACAGAATCAGAACACCTTTATTACCACTGGACTGTGGATGTGGACAGACCTACGGTACAGGTACCTATGACCATGGCCCTGACGCCTCCTCAACCAGGAGGAAGCTGGATCAGAATATTTGCTCTCAGCCTATTGGAGTCAAGGGAAAAACAAGGTACACAAAACTAGAATAGGTAGCGAATCTGACCATAGAAGAAAAAAGATGTTGTTTGTAGTCAATGGAAGATAAAGGAACTATGAAAATAACCAGAGAAATATTTCACACTGAACCTCCTAAAATCTAATAAATGTAATCTAATAAATATAAATCCTGTATTAGAAAACTTAAGACGCACTTGGAAGATGAGACTAATAAAGTCAAAATAACGTGGCAGGAATTGAAAAGAGAACAGAAACACACATTCCCTAACATGATGATTGCCTTGAATTCTGGTGTTATGGCAACTGGCACATACTTGATAGGGTTTTATGCAAGCTTGCACCCCCGAAGCTTTATAAAAGTGATCTTTATTTAGAAACATGTTTGTCAAGAAAGTTAAACAGAGTGGCTTAAGGAGGTTAAGTTTTGGTCATTTGGCAATTGGATAGGCTACCATGTTAAAGACTTCTTTGTTGTAATACTGGGAATATGGTTACTTAAACTGGTCATTAAACTGTGGTCTAAAAGAATGTGCGTTGAGCAAAAAATAGTCCCAAAAGATGAGTGTTTGTGATTAAGACTGTTAAGTGATGTAGAATCACGAGGTGGAATATTTTTGTGAACTAAGATTTCTACTGGGCATTAGGCCCTTAGTATTAATTAATATGGGAAAGATCTGAAATCACAGGGTGCATATCATGTATTGGTTTAATATGATTTCAAATCCACTTGTTTATGGCAAAGACCAAAAAAAAAATAATGTTGGTTCAAGTTGTTTTGATACAAGAATGAAGTAAGCTGTGTGAGGATGTCATCTCCTCTGTTCTCACCCCTAAGAACTCCGTAGCTCAGCTCATGAGGGGCCCTGCTGGGGGCTGGTTAATAAAAAACCTATGAAGAACAACCGCGCCGGGGCCATCCGACTGCAGGTAAGAGTTTCTGAGGATGAGGAGAGAGCGCTCGCTCTGTGCAAGGCTCTGCTTCTCCCATCTGAGAGAGCTCCCTGGAAGACCAGGGGGCAATTAGGTCCTGTGGTCAAGGCGACTCTCTTACCTGCAGTGGCAAGAGATATGCAGTCGCCCCTGAAGACGGTCATCTCGTCTGTCTACACCAGCACTGTCGTGCCTCAGCTACGCGCTCTAGCAACAGGAGCCTCACACGCCGGCACTGACAGCTGGACTTAGAATTAGGCAGACTCCAGTTACTGTGAACAGCCCGCTCCATGACCTGGTCTGGCCTGCCATTGCCCTGTTCTGGGTCCCTGGCTACCCTGACCTCCAGTGCTGGGCATGAGCAGCTAGAACCTACCGACTGCTCTTGGCCCTCTGCGGCTGTCCAGGCCTGTGAAACTAGGGTCCATCTCTAACCACCTGCATTGCCTCAATGGTGGAGGAAGCCCACTTTCCAAAAATCACTCTGAGGGAACCACTGAAATGAGTGACAGTCAGCCTCCACAGGTACTTACAATTTGGGGCAGATCCTGGGCTTCTGCAATAATCGAGACTCCTAGGTGTCCCTTTGGGGGGATGCTTGGGCCAGCCTTCCCAATCCAGCCATGGTAAAGCCGTCCAGATTTCTCGAGTTCTACCTTCAGGGGAAATACGGGCATTTGTATAGGTTAAGGCTTGGAATTAGGCCAATGCCAGGTACCTCCAACAGCCCCCCAAGTTTGTGTCCCAGCCTTGCCTGCCATTGCCCTGTTCTAGGTCCCTGGCTACCCTGACCTCTAGTGCTGGGCACGAGCCGTTAGAACCCTACCAACTGCTCTTGGCCAGCTGGGGCCTCCAGGCCTGTGGATCTAGGGTCCATCTCCAGCCTTGCAGGACCTTGCCCTGTTCCAGGTCCCTGACTACCCGGCACTGCACGCCTAGACAGCCAGCCTTTGGCAGAATGCTGACAGGCCTGTGCAACTCAGTCCATGCCCATCCTTCTGAAAATTCGTAGGGTGGAGAGAGCTTTCTCCCTGCAAATCTTGTTTAGGCAGCAGCTTTTAAACTGTTGACAAACTGTCCCCATTTGTACTGGCAGCAAACTGTCCAGAACTTCTCTAGCCATCAAGGTTCGCAGGTGTTTGTTACTGAAGGGTGCCCCGGCCATCCCACCTTGTACCACCCTGGCAAGACAGTGCAATTACTCCTAGTTTGCCATCAGGGAAAATACGCCCATTTGTGTGGAGTAAGACTTCAAATTAGGCAGATGCCAGGTAACCACAATAGAGCACTTTAGGATTCTGCCTTTGATGCTTACTCTGTTCCGGTTCACCGTCTACTCTGTTCTGCATGGCCTGCACATGGGCAGGACACATCACCCAGAAGCCAGCCTTGTGCCGACCCAGCGCTCCAGGCCCGTGGAGCTCCAACCAGACACAAACTACCTGCATAGCCTCCAGCATGGAGGGACCTCACCTTCCAAAAATCAATCTCAGCTGACAGCTACAAATGGACAACAGTGGCTCCACGTGTGCTTGCTATCTGATGGGCCCAGGACTTCTCTATGAAACAGGACTCCCAGGCATTTCCTGATGGAGGACACTCTGTCTTCTTTGCTTTGCCTAGGAAAAGCAGTTGTAAACCTACACCACTTCCTTCAGGGGGAATATGCCACAATGAGTGAGAAGACCTTGTTATTTGGCTGATGTTTTATACACCCAAGAGCTCACTCCTGTGCCCCACCCCTCTCTTCACATTTGCCCCGTTCTAGGTCCCTAACTACCCTCACCTGCATGGCTCACACATGAACAGTATGCACCCATTCAGCTGCTCTTGGGCAGCTGGGGCCCTCTAAGCTATGGAGATAGGGCTCACCCCCCAAACCTGCACTGCCCAAAGGACAGAGGAAGCCCAACCCCCAAAATGGCGCTGAGCCATCGGCTGAACGAGCAACAGTGCAACTCCACGTAGAATGACTGCCTGATGAGGTCCCAAGCTTCTGCCGCAATTAAGTCCCCCATGTGTCTGTTAATGGAGGATACCCTAGCCACCCTGCCTGGCCAAGTCCTCACGAGGCAGTCCAGAATCCTCCAGCACTATCTTCAGAGGGAATATGTACATTTGGGTAGGTAGGGCTTAGAATTAAGCAGATGCCATGAACTCCCTAAAAGCCTATTCCTATGACCAAGCATCTCCCAACACTTGCCCTGTCGTAGGTCTCTACCTAGCCTGACCTATATGGCCATGCATACTCAGTACCCACCTAGTTTGCCAGCCGTGGGCAGCCGTGGCCCTCCAGGCCTGTGGACAAACACCTGCATAGATGTCAGCTTCAAAGCATCTTCAGAAAGAGAGTAGGCAGTGAGAATCTGACAGATTTTTCTGGTTTACAGCCTGAATGTCTCCAGCAATCTTCTGGAATGGCCAAAGACCAGCAGGCATGAAGACTGTCTCTATATGAGCTGTTGTGGTGATTTTCTTGAAGTTTACATGAAGTCATTCACATTGAGTTTGCAGAGCTTCAGGAAAAAGGGAAGTTTTAGTTTTCAATGATTCCAAGTCAAAAGGATGGGAGAAAATTAGAAATGTTATTTTGGAGAGTTGTAACCAGACTACAGAGGAAACTAGAATTTGTGATCTAGTCTAATTTACAGGTAGGAAACAAAACCCCAAGGACAAAAGAACCATAATCTAATACCCACAAAGCTGTGTTACTGAGACAATTTTTCTCTCTGAAGTCACCATCTATTCAAGGTTAGCCAGATAAAGACTCATTTGTAAAATAAGTTTAGTTTTACTAAACTTGACCTGATTATTTACCTAAATGCAGCAAGAACAGCAATTGGTCATACATGCTTTTTAAAATCTTTGCTGGAACTTTTCATAAGGAAAGTTCAGATTAAACTTTTAACAGCGTCTCAACACTAAGATTCCAAATACCTGTCATCAGTCTTTACCTGGAATACCTATAGATTTGGGTTACTTCCTCTCTTCATTGTCCTCAAGATATCCTGATATCCACGGTATCTTGTACCTGCCAGGAAATGGCCGCCTTTACTTACCTGGTAAGGCTTCTGGGAACCCTGTAAGCAAGATATTAGGATGTTTTTCCAGGGGCTTTATTTGGCTCCATAAGGTCAATCCTAGTTCCTTGAAGCGGTCTGGTCATATCTGAGTCCAGGGATGTTTCTCTTAAATACGGCATTCCAGTCAAAGCCTTGGTAATATAACCAGTGTTTCCAACTATATCCTGTTGGAAGGAGACCAGATTCTTATTGAATGTATGCAAATAAATATACTGCCATAAAATATAAGAATATTTACTGTTTCTGAATTCTGGAGGGATCAGGTAGGGAGAAAAAGAAGTTTCAATTTGCTTACAAAGGTATAATTTACCAAACTACCATAAATTAGTTAGCTAAAAAAAGTTTCCTTAAATCTGGAAAAACAAAACATTTAAAAAAATCAGTAATGTTTCAGAAAAAAGTTATAAAATTTCTAATCATCCTCTTCAGCTTATTTCATCCCAAGTAATTCTTATTTTGCTTGATCCTGTTCTTCCTGTTAGTTCTGGAAATTTTTTTACCCACTTCAGTTTTGTGACCTTCAAGTTATGACAAACGTGTATTCTTGAGTCTTTTTCACAAATCTCCTTGAAGATAAAGCATTTCTGCAGGAATACCTTTGTAGAAGCATCCAAGTAAAATATAACTGTCTATAAATGACAAAAGACTTAGTAATGGCCAAGGCTACAGATCTGATTCAAGTTCATTACAGTGCATTGACAGGGAAATTGGGTTATTTCTATTACACAAACAGAAGATAATTAGATAATTAGAATTATAAGAAATAATATACCAGGACTCATATGTGGAATTTAAGAAAACAGAGGATCATAGGGGAAGGGAAGGAAAAATAAGACAAAATCAGAGAGGGTGACAAACCATAAGAGACTCTTAATCATAGGAAACAAACTGAGGGTTGCTGGAGAGGAGGTAGGTGGGGGGATAGGGTAGTTGGGTGATGGACATTAGGGAGGACACTTGATGGGGCGCCTGGGTGGCTTAGTCGTTTAGCATCTGCATTCGGCTCAGGGTGTGATCCCAGCGTTCTGGGATCGAGCCCCGCATCAGGCTCCTTCACTGGGATCCTGCTTCTTCCTCTCCCACTCCCCCTGCTTGTGTTCCCTCTCTCGCTGCCTGTCTCTCTCTGTCAAATAAATAAATAAAATCTTAAAAAAAAAAAAAGGAGGGCACTTGATGTAATGAGCACTGGGTGTTATATGAAATTGATGAATCACTAAGCTTACCTCTGAAACTAATAATACACTATGTGTTAATGAATTGAGTTTAAAAAAATATATATCTATAAGAAAAAATAAAAATAAAAAAAATAAAATATATAAACAGAAAAAAAAAACCAAATAATATACCAGGACATACAGATTCTTAGAAGTTTTATACACTTTCTAGAACTCATATTTCAACAACATATAGTTACACAAAAATAATCAAAGAAGGTTTAGCATCACTTATTTGACAATGCTTCCCATGTAATTTAACATACACAATAAACGTAATTAGTTTAATAGCTCTCTTTTATGAGGAGAACAAATTCTTTCAGTTGTTACAGGGACCCTTTAGAAAACCTCAAAGTTAGTTTATTGTCAAAAGACTTCATTTTGGAATTTGATTTAGGGAAGTTTGTCAAAAAATATCAAAATGTTTGAACATTTGATTAAATCATTCCACAGATTATGAAGCATTACCTAATTATTTAACCAAAGTGACAATAAAAGATTTCAAAGGCAAGTGCAGAAGTTTACATAGTTGTGAGCAAAACTCAGGTCTTGTAATATTAAGAAGACTCAGTTTTCTTAAGTAATCAAAGACCTGACAGTAAGGACATCATGAAGCACAAGAGATTATTTTAATAAAACATAAAATCTCTGTTTTCTAGGCAGATAACTTAAAAAGGTAAAAAAACAAAAAAACTTTTGCAATCCCTTATCAAGAGCAGACCAATAATTTAATAAAATTATTCTTTAAACAATGAGTAAAACCAATTTTAATTTTCCAACAGTGTAGTTTTAATATTAAAACTCATTTATTGGGGTGCCTGGGGGACTCAGTTGGTTAAGTGTTTGACTCTTAGTTAAAGTTTAGATCGTGATCTCAGGGTCGTGGGATGGAGCCCTGTGTCAGGCTCCACACTGAGTGCAGAGTCTGCTGGTCCTTCTCCCTCTGCTCCTCCTCTGCTCGCTTGCTCTAATAAATAAAAAAAAGAATAAAACTCATTCATTTAGATTTATTCCAGTCTTAGCCAGTCCTGACCACCCATAAAATTCCTTTGCAAAAATTCCTTTTTCATATAACTTTTACAACTTTCTTACACCTAGATTTTGCCTGTTTTCCGTCTTTTCTAACCTCTCTTTAAGACAAAATTACTTTCATTTTCCCCTCAATAAAAATGTATTTCTGTTCCCCATACCGTTTTTACTGAAAATATACATCCTACTTTTCTTGCATATGGAGGTGTTTTCCTTATTTCTAGTAGCTTTAACCACATATATTAACTGGAATTCTTGGATGCCTGGGTGGCTCAGTTGGTTAAACAACTGCCTTTGATTCAGGTCATGATCCCAGGGTCCTAGGATGGAGTTCTGCATTAGGCTCCCTGCTCAGCAAGGAGTCTGCTTCTCCCTCTGCCTCTCCCCACCCCCATACGTGCATGTGCTTGTGCTCTCTCTCGCTTGCAAAAAAAAAAAATCTTTTAAAAAAGTAATTGGAATTCTTAACTGGTAGAAACTTTGATTTTTAGTTAAATCTAAGTAGTAAGCAGCTATGAACTGTTATGCCAGCATTTTTTTTATTGGCAAATTTATGATTACATTTTATAGCTTCTAGAAATGTCTATCTTTGTAGTATAATCTTTTAATAAAACACGTTTCAGGGGCGCCTGGGTGGCACAGCGGTTAAGCGTCTGCCTTCGGCTCAGGGCGTGATCCCAGCGTTGTGGGATCGAGCCCCACATCAGGCTCCTCCACTGTGAGCCTGCTCCTTCCTCTCCCACTCCCCCTGCTTGTGTTCCCTCTCTCGCTGGCTGTCTCTATCTCTGTCAAATAAATAAATAAAATCTTAAAAAAAAAATTAAAAAAAAAAAAACAAACACGTTTCAACAGACCCACATTTTAGCTTTAGTTTCTCTGTAGTAGGAAAACTGAAAGTAGATAAACCTATATTCAATAATTAATGTTTCATTATTTTATTTTATTTGGAAATTATATATTCAATGAATTTACCTTAGCAAAACTTTCAAGTTTCAGGTTATCAAAAATGATTTTGCACCTATTCTTAAGTACACACAGCATAAAATATAGTTGTTGCTAAAAAGATTATCTACAAACTCTTATTCCACTTACATTTATCTAAAACATTTGCTCCCATGTCCACAATAGCCAAACTATGGACGGAGCCCAGATGTCCATAGACAGATGAATGGTTAAGGAAGATGTGGTGTGTGTGTGTATACTCAGCCATCAAAAAATGAAATGTTGCCATTTGCAACAATGTGGATGGAACTAGATGGTATTATGCTAAGTGAAATAAGTCAATCAGAGAAAGACAATTATATGATTTCATTCATTTGGAATTTTAGAAACAAAACAGAGGATCGTAGGGGAAGGGACAGAAAAACAAAACAAGCCAAATAAGAGAAGGTGACAAACCGTAAGAGACTCTTAATCACAGGAAACAAACTGAGGGTTGCTGGAGGGGAGGGCGTGGGGGGATGGTGTAACTGGGTGATGGACATTAAGGACAGCACATGACGTAATGAACATTGGGTGTTATATAAGACTGATGAGTCACTGAACTCTACCTCTGAAACTAATAATACACTATATGTTAATTAACTGAATTAAATAAATTAAAAATAAATATTTCAATAATGGTATAAATAAATAAAACATTTGCTCCCAGCAATTATGTTTAGATCACCCATGAAAACTTCAGAAGACATTAAACAAAAACAGTTATCATTCTGTTGTTTTTGTTGACGAATTTTGTAACAGGGATAACATGAAGTTATTTGATTAGTAAACCTCGGTAGGATAAAAGGATTATATTTAATGCTGATAACTCTAAAGACGTGTTGATTTCAATTAAAGGAATAACCTTAAATTAGCCTTAATACCAATTCTTTTCCAGATCATATATATTCAAAATTCATTTGGATTAAGTTGCTATTTTATTTTGGAGAATTTTTATGAATACCAATTTTATATAAGCACTTAATTTTCTTTAAGCCAATTAAATAGAGCTCTTTTACAAATTAATTATGGCAATACCATCTGGGGGTAGAAAAATACCGTGGCTCCAACATACATGCATGCAAATACATATAGACAAACAGAGACCTTATAGCTTCGGTTTTAAAACAATATAAAACTCATTAGTTTATAAATAACAGTTGGAATAAATTAAGTTTACTTGCTCAGATGACCAAAGTCTTTCACTATTTGTGGAGGACTTCTAAGACTTGCGTCTGTCCCTGGAAGTAACCTTAAGGAGGCTGTGCTAGAGTTTGGGCACCAGAAGCCTTTTAGCAGTTTGATTTTTAAAAACGTCTCTTTCCTTTTTTTTCTTCAGTCTCAGGTTGACTGTGGGCTGTGTTTATAGTTCAAAGACATGATTAGACTTATAACATTAAGGTAAAGAGAAAGAACTCAAGTTTGCTCTGTGTAAATCTTGTAGGGAAAGGAAAATGAAAATAAGCAAATGGTGCTGGATTGTGACAAGGGGATTTTACAGTGGAGGTGGACATTAATTTTTGTCTTTTTTTTTTTAAAGATTTTATTTATTTATTTGACAGAGATAGAGACAGCCAGCGAGAGAGGGAACACAAGCAGGGGGAGTGGGAGAGGAGGAGCAAGCTCATAGCGGAGGAGCCTGATGTGGGGCTCGATCCCATAACGCCGGGATCACACCCTGAGCCGAAGGCAGACGCTTAACCGCTGTGCCACCCAGGCGCCCGTCTTTTTTTTTTTTTTACATTAATTTTTGTCTTATGTTTAATCTGTTCTTTCACGTTGCTACAGGAGTCCCTACGTGTAGCATTTATATTAGTAAAGGAATTGTTATGGGGAAAGAATGCAGGCATAGGCCCTATCAGACTGTGGTTCAAGCCAGCCTCACAGCAGACTGGCGCTTTCATGATTCTTGTCAAACTGGCATCTGTTTAGACAATCCTTGCTGTGGGTCTCATATGTAAAAACTGGATGAAATTTTACTTTCCTCATTAGTAGCATTTCTATTAATAAGACAATTGAGTACTCTCTATGGAGAGCTTCTTTTTTCTTTATTTGGCCAATTTAAAGGATCCACCATTTAGCCACTGACAAGTGGAATCTTATTAAGGCAAAGGCCTTCATCAGACAGGTAGAAAGGAGGATGTGGTGAAAACAGTATCTCTAGTTTCCCATGAAAATATGAGCTGCGTCTAGTCACAGACCTGCTAATCTGTGACACCAGGCAGGCACTCCTGCAATGGGACTTTTCCAGCACTAACAAGCAATGAAGGTTAAGATGACAAAGGTCCCTTATGGGCTGGGACCTCTTATAACAAATCCCCTTAGGAGCTGGCCCCCCATGTCTGGGCAAAGAGAGTGCAGCCAGTAAGGGCACATGTAACCCCAGGCGATCTGACCAAGTTGCACCCAGGTACGTGTACCCTGTGGATGGTGAAAACCAGAGAATATTCTCCCTGGTAATAAAGCCAAGCTCTTAGGACATAGAACAAAATTAAAGGAAAACCTCATCCAGATTTTACATAGAGGACCCCCAGCAAAGTTTGTTTAAACAGATGCTAGTCTGATGAAAACCTTGAACTCATCAGTCTGTGAGGCTGGCTGCAACAGCAGGCTATTGAGGTCTATGTCTGTGTTCTTTCCCCACGGTAATTCCTTTTTATGACAAATGACACAAAAGACAAACAGTGACTATCTCTGGGAAGAAATGAATCATTCAAAGCAAGAGTACTTTACCCAATTTACGAAAGTCGCCAAGCCCAAGGAACTAGTTCCACGAATATTTTTCTCGAATATATGATCTAAATTTAGAGAGAAAAACGACTCTCCCCACTCTTGTTCCATTAGATTCTACGGGAAGAGAGTGGGTGGGTGTGGGGGGGATTGCTGACATAATAAGGATTCCTACCTTCTGCTGGCTTTTGTCAGATATCCCAAGATCTCTGTTGCAGCAGTGTCCAGCCAGGGAAGTTTATCTTGCCAACTACAGCAACTTTTGGAGAGAAAAAATATTTCCCTACATTTCAAGGTTCTTCCAGCTGGTCTAAGAATTAAATTGACATGAGACAGATTAACAGAAGAAAAAACAAAGTTAAATTAACTGTGGACAGAGGCCCAATATTAAAATTGAGACCCAAAGAAATGGCAAAGATAGGCAGCCCTTATACTTCTTAGACAAAGAAATAATAAACCTGTGAAGAACTGACTGTAGAAAGAAAGTAAAACTGACAGTAGAAAGACAGTAAGAAAACTTATGTTTGGGAACTTTAATTAGTAAGGAATTCTAAACAGATTTTAGGCTGGAATAGCCAATTAGTAAAAGTAACAAGGTTTTTGGGGTGCCTGCGTGACTCAGTCATTAAGCATCTGACTCTTAATTTTATCTCAGATCATGATCTCAGGGCCATGGGGTCAAACCTTGCATCATCAGGTGGGCACTCAGCGAGGAATCTGCTTAAGATTCTCTCTCTCTGGGGTGCCTGAGTGGCTCAGTCGTTAAGCGTTGCCTTCACGCTCAGGGCTTATTCCCAGGGTCCTGGGATCAAGCCCCACATTGGGCTCCCTGCTCAGCAGGAAGCCTGCTTCTCCCTCTCCCACTCCCCCTGCTGGTGGTTCTCACTGCCTGTCTCTCTGTCAAATAAATAAATAAAATCTTAAAAAAAAAAAAAAAAAGATTCTCTTTCTCCCTCTTCCCCTCCCCCCATTCTCTCTTTCTCAAATTGTTAAAAAAAAAAAAAAAGAACAAGGTTTTTTTTGTTTTGTTTTTTTTTTTTTTTGTATAAGCTTCTTCAGCCTTGGATTACCTGTCTGCAGAGGAATGCCTTCAAAAAGACATGACTGCTGATTGACCTATAAGCTGAACTGGGCTCTTGGAGGTTCCTCACCCCCTCTTCTGTCCTTGGAATGTGGGTTCCACTTGCCTTTCCCACCGCCAGAGGCTGCTCCAGGAACAGAACCCTGAGATAGTGATGTGGTGTTCAGAACACCTGCACTGTATATGTGACTGAACCCAATTAAGGCCTCTTTATAAACTTTTACGATTTGGGGGGCAAGTGTGAGGATCCTTTCCTCTTGCTGCTACTCAAGATAAGCCTCATATGTAAGTGTTCTTTGCTTACTAAAACAGCCACCTACCTACCTGGAGTGGCCTGCCTCTTTCTTTGGTCTCTCCCTGTTGTCTGTGGATGGGGGCAGTTTCCAAAATTATATCTGGGAAGATCTCAGGAGTGCTACAAACCAACACTCTCTCTGATCATGAAGATATCCCTACTTCCTGATTACAAGGAGGGTACCATTGACATGGGTGATTTATTTCCTGCTTTCAGGAGGCAAAGGGAAATCTGGTTGTCCTTGCACGAGCTGTTCCTTAACATTAATTCAAAATAATAAGTATGCCAAAGTGGCATAATTTGGGGCAGCCTAATCTTGCTCCCCACATGCACATTTGTGTAGGTTAGAGCTTGGAAAAAAGCAGATGCCGTGGTCCTCCAAGAAATGACTCAGGAGACCTAGATTCTCCGGACATGACCCAGGTCAGGTCCCTGATTTCCCAGACCTGCTACAGCTCACACATGGGCAGTAGGCACCCCATCATCCATTCTTGGTTGCCTGGATACTCCAGGGCTATGGAGCTCAGATGAGTCCCCAACCAAATGCATAGCCTCCAGAGCACAGAGAGGGCCCAATCTCCACCCCTCCCCCCACCCCCATCACTGTGAAATAACAGCTTTAAACTGGCAATAATCAGTTCCCATTTGGACGGGCTGCTTGCTCGGGTCCTGAGTTTACCAGTAATCTAGGCTCCCAGGTGCCTATTAGTAATGAACACCCAGACCAGCTTTCTGGATCCAGCCCTGGCAAGACAGTCCAGACTCCTCTAGCTCTGCCTTCAGGGGGAATATGCACATTTGTAGAGAATAATGTTTGGAATCAGGCAGATGCCAGGTGCCCCCAAGAGCCCCTTCCTGTGACCCATCCTTGCCCGACGTTGTCCTGCTCCAGGTGCCTGGCTTCCCAGACTTATGAGGCTCACATACATGCAGTGAGAACCTGTACACCATCCTTGAGAAGATGGGCCCTCCAAGCCTCAGAAGCTCTGGCCATGGGCCCCAACCACCTGCATGACCTCCAGCGTGGAGGAAGACCACCTTCCAGAACTCCCTCTGAGGCGGCAGCTGCAAATGGGCAACACTCCCCATGTGGACTCGCTGTTTGTTGGGTCTGGGGCTTCTCTAGGAACCAGGACTCCCAGGTGTTTCCTCATGGAGGATACGCTTTCCTGCCACCTGGCCCCTCCCTGGCAAGGCAAGTGAGAAACCTGCAACTCTCTCGGGGAAATATTCCAAATGGGTAGTTTGTCCTTGCAATTTGGCTGGCATTTTGTACCCCCAACAGTCCACTCCTAAGAACCAGCCTCTGGTGACACTTGTCCTGTTTCAGGACCTCGCTGGCCTGACCTGGGCAGTTTGCATAAACTATACATAGCCTGTCAGTTGCCCTTGGCAGCCAGGGCCCTACAGGCCTGAGGAGCTGGGGCCAAAACAGTACCACCTTGCCTCAAGGGTAGAGTACACCCAATCCCCGCCCCCCCGAATCGCTGAGGCATCAGCCGAAGTTGGCAACAGTCCCCCTGCCTGCCGGGGTCCCAGACTACAGGAGTGATCAAGGCTCCCTGTGAAACTCTGGCCAGGCCCCGAACACCTGCATAGCCTCAGGCGTGGAGAGAATCACACCTTCGGAATATAGTTCTGAGCCAACAGCTGCAAATGGGTGACACCAGTCTTCATGTGGACTTGCTGCCTTAAGGGGCTACTGGTATTCTCTAGGAACCAGAACTCCCAGGTGTCTCCAAATGAAGGATATCCTATAAGACCGGCCCTTCCCTGGAAGGCAACTTAAGAAACCTCCAGCTCTGCCCTTGGTGGGACATATTCCACAACGAGTAGTAGGTATCATCCATTACGCTGACGCCAGGGCCCTGACTACCCTGACTTGTGCCACCCACGCACACAGAGTCCGCTCCCTGACAGCTCACTCCTGGACTGCCAGGGCCCTCCAGGTCTGTTGAGCTCAGGCCATTCCCAAATCGCCTGCTAGCCTCCAGGGTGGAGAGAACCCACCCTTCAAAACTCTGTCTGTGGCTCCACCTTAAACTGACAACGGTCAGTCTCCTTTGGACTGGCTGTCTGATGGGCTTTTCCAATTTACCAACAATCAAGGCTCATAGGTGTCTCTATGGGACAGTCCCCTAGCTATTCCAAGCTGCCCTGCCCCGGCAAGGCAGTCTGGATTTCTCCAGCTCGGCCTTCAGGGGAAATATGTGCATTTGTATAGTTTAAGGCTTGGAATTAGGCAAATGCCAGCGACCCGCAAGAGCCACTCCTCCGAACCAACCTGGACCTACATGATCCCATTCCAGAATCCTGCTGCCCTGACCTGCACAGTCTCCACATGCGCAGTCCAAACCCTGTTAGCGGGCCTTGGCCTACAGACCCGCTGAGCTCCTGCAGGACACCAGCCACTGTCATGGCCACAGGGTATAGAGAACCCACACCCTGAACATATTTTTGAGGCTCCATTTTAAACTGGAGACTGTGAGTCCCCATTTGGACTGGGCTGCCTAACGGTATCCTGGGCTTCTCCAGCCATCAGGGCTCCCAGATGTCTCTCACTGGAGGGTACTCCAACCATTTCCTGTGGCCCCACCCCGGCTAGGTGGTCCAGATTCCTCCCGCTCTGCACTCGGGGGCATATGCACATTTATGTAGGTTAGCATTGGAATTAGCCATGTACCTTGTACCGTCAACAGCCTGCTCCAGGACCGGGCCTCTCCACACACCTGCCCTGCTACCCTGTCCTGCACGGCTCGCACATGGGCAGTACACATCCACTCTGCCCACCAAGTGCAGTGGGAGCCCTTGGGGCCTGTGGAGATGGGGCCATTGCCCAACCACCTGCAGAGTGAGCCCACTTATTAAAAATCTTTCTGAGGCGGCAGCTTTAAACCGGCAGCGGCCAATCCCCATTTGGAGTGGCTGCCAGATGAGGTTCTGGGTACACCAGTAATCAAGGCTCCCGGGTGTCTCTTAGTGAAGGACACCCCAGCAGCCTACCAGGCCCTGTCCTGGTAGGGCAGTCTGGACTCCTCCAGCGAAATTTCAGAAAGAATATGTGCATTTGTGTAGCTTCGGGCTTGAACTCAGGTAGATGCTTTCGTATCCCTATGGCTTGCTCCCAGGACACGGCGTCTCCAGACCCTGGCCCAGTTCCAGGTCCCAGCTATTCTGATCTGTGCGGCTTGCAAGTGCAGAGTATGCACCCTGGCAGCCACCTGAAGGCAGCCCGCGCCCCTCGAGGCTTGTGCAGTTCTTGCCTGTCTCCAACCACCCGCGTGGCCTCCTGAGTGGAGGGATCCCACTCCTGAAAATCTTTGAGGTGGCAGCTTGAACTGGTGACAATCAGTCCCCATTTGAACTGGCTTAGTGTTGGGGTTCCTGGGCAATCAAGGCTTCCAGGTGTGTTTTATTAAGACACCCTGGCCTGTCTGTAGGGCGGGATGCCAGCAAGACAGCACGGTTTCCTCCAGCTCTGCCTTCAGGGAGAATAAGTACATGTTTACAGGTGAAGACTTGGAATGAGGCAGATGCCAGGTACCCCAAAATGCCTGTCCTGTGATCTGGCTTTTCCCTCTAGCTGCTTTCTTCCAGGCCCCCGACTACCCTGACCCGCCCTAACCTGGGTATACACATTCCCCATCTTGTCAGCCAGGCCTGGCCTGCAGGGGTGCTCTAGACCTTTGGAGTTCTGGAAGGACCCAACCATCTGAAAGGCCTCAGGGTAGAGGAAGCCCACATCTGGAAAATCTGAGTCAGATTTAAACCGATGACAGCCAGTCTCCATTTGACAGGCTGCCTGATGGGCTTTTCTAGCAATCAAGTCTCCCAGGCGCCTCTTACTGCAGGGTACCCAGACCATCCTGTCCTGCCCCACCTGGTAAGGCAGACCAGAGTCCTCCTGTTTATCTTGTGCAGGTGGAAGCTTGGAATTAGACTAAATAGCCCTCTCCTGTGAACCAGCCTCATCTGACATTGACCTATTGTAGGATCCAGGTTTCCCTGCTCTGCTCCATCCACGCACCTGCAGTCCCCACCCTGTTAACAGACCTCGGGCTGCAAGGAACACCCAAGGCCTGTGAAGCTCTGGTAGGACCCCAGCCCACTAAATGGCCTCAGGGTTCAGAGAGCCCACACCCTGAAAATATTCTGGAGCTTCGATTTTAAACTGGGATTTTTGGTCTCCAGTTGGATCGGCTTTCCGATGGTGTCCAGGTGTCTCCTACTGGAGGGTATCCCGTGTAACCCCCCACCCCCAGGCAAGGCTGTCCAGATTCCTCCAGCTCTGCCTTCAGGGGGAGTATGAGCTTTTGCGAAGATTACGGTAGGATCAGGCAGGTGCCTTGCACCCCCAACAGCTCGCTGTTGTGACTAGGCTTCTCCTGAGTCTCCCTGTTCCAGGTCCCCAGCTCCCCTGACCAATGTGGCACACGTGTGCACAGGAGGCGCCCATCAGCCGGCCTTGGGCTGCCAGAGCCCTCCAGGCCCGGGGAGCTTGGGCCTGTCCCCAGTCACCCGCATAGCTTTCGGGGTGGGTGGGGCCCACTTCCGAAAATGTTTCTGAGGAGGCAGCTTTAAACAGGCGATAGCCCATATTTAAAACTGGGTGCATGATGGGTCCCTGGCTTCTACAGCCACGAAGGCCCACAGGTGTGGCTTATTTAGGGTACCCCGGCCAGTCTGCTGGGCTGCAGCTGGGAGGGCAGTGCTGCTTCCCCCAGCTCTGCCTTCAGGGGGGAATACGAACGTTTGTGTAGCAGAAGGCAGATACCAGGAACCCCAGTTAGCTTGCTTCTGTGACCCAGCCTCGACCAACAGTGGCCCTCTTCCAGCCCCTGGCTCCCCTGACCCGCGTGACTTGCGCGTGCCCAGGTTGTACCCCTTCAGCCCTCCAAGGGCAGCCAGGGCCGTCGGGGTCTGTGGAGCTGGGGTCAGTCCGGAGTCACCTGCATAGCCTCCAGCACAACAGAGCCTCCCAGTCCCCACCCCCAATCTTTGTGAGGTGGCTGCTTTAAGCTGGCAACAATCCAGTCCCTACTTGGACCAGCTGCGTAAGGGGGTCCCGGACTTACCAGTAATGTAGGCTCCCCGATGTCTCAGTGTGGGGTATCCCAGCAGCCTGGCGGTCCTGTCTTGGTCAGGCAGTCCATACACCTCCAGCTTTACCTTTAGTGGGAACAGACGCATTTGTGCAGATTAGGGCTTGGCGTGAGGCAGATGGCTTATCCCCCCTCACCCTGCTCCTAGGACCAGGCTGCTCCAGACGCTTTACCTGCACAGGTCCCTAGCTCTGACCTGTGCAGCACACGCAGGCGTAAGTAGGCGTAAGTAGCCAGCCTTGGGCGGATGGGATCCTTCAGGCCTGTGGGGTTCTTTCCTGTCCCCAAATACTTGGACAGGCAATGGAGCTCACCCCCGAAAATCTGAGGAAGTAGCTTTAAAATAGTGATAGTCCAAATTTAGACTGGCATAATGAGGGGGTCCCTAGCTTCTACAAAGATCAAGGCTCCTACTCAGATCCCATAGGAGGACACTCCAGCCAGTCCGCTGGGCCAGAGGATGGCAAGGCAGTGTGATGTCCTCTGGCTCTGCCTTCGGAGGGAATATGTGCATTTTTGTAGGATGAGGCCTGGAATGGTATAGATGGCACGTACCCGAAACAGCTCACTCCTGCGATCGGACTCTCCCTTCCGCTATTTTCTTTCAGATCCCCGGCTACGCTCCCCTGCGCAGCCTGCACATGCGCATTCCTCACCCTGTCCGCCGGCTTCGGCCTGCAGAGGGCGCTCCACACACGCATAGCTGGGGCTGATACCCAACCACCTGAAAGTTATCAAGAGGAGGGAACCCACACGGGTAAAATATTTGAGGCTCCATTGGAAACAAGACTGTCAGTCCCCCTGCAGACTGACTGCCTGATGGGAACCTCATGGGGTTCTGGGGCTTACCAGTAATCCGGTCTCCCAAGTGTCTCAGTGAGGGACACCTTGTGCCCACCAGGCGCTGTCCAGGCCAGGCAGTGCAGACTTTGTGTAGGCTGGGGCTTGGAATTGGGCGATTGCCTTGTACTCCCAACAGTCTGCTGCCAGGACCCACTCTATTTAGACACTTGCCCTATTTTAGGTTCCTGGCAACACTGACCTGCGGGCCTGGAGATGTGAAGTACAGACCCCATCAGCCAGCCAAGGGTGGCTGGAAAGCCTATGGGGTTTGGGCAGATCCCGAACCACCTGCACGGCCTCCTGGGGGAAGGGATCCTGCCCTCAGATTCTTGCTGAGAAGGCAGCTGTACATTGAGGGTAATCCATGCACACGTGGACTGGCTGCCCGATGGGTCCCCAACTTCTCCAGCAACTGAAGCTCCAAGGTTTGTGTAATTGGAGCATTCTCCAGCCAGTGGGCCTGGCAGGCTCCTCCGTCTCTGCCTTCAGGGGGAAGAAGCATGTTGGTGCGGGTTGGGGCTGGAAATGCGGCAGATGCCAAGTACGCCAGCAGCCCGCTCCTGTACCCCAGCATCCCGCTGTGGCAGCTCTGTTGCAGCTTTCCTGGCCTGCACCGCCCCAGCTTGGGCAGCCTGTGCCGTCCTCATCTGGACTTTGGCTGCTGGCACCCTTCATGCCTATTGGGTAGGCCAGTCCCCAAAACCTTCAAACACAGCCTTCAAACTGGAGAGTGCCCTGTCCTGCAAAATCATTTTGAGACAGCTGCTTAACGGGTATCAGTTAGTTCCCATTTGGACTGGCTGCCTGACATGGTGCTGGGCGTCTCCAGCAAACAAGGCTCCCAGGGGTCCTTCAGAGGTGGATACCACGGCAGCCTCCCAGCCCACCCCGACCAGGTTGTTAAGGAACTTCAAGGTCTGCATTTAGGGGGCATATTTTCCATTTAGTGGTTAGTGGTTGCAAGTACACCTATGCCTTGTCTCCAAGAACCCCTTCACAAACCCAGCCTCTCAGAATTCTCGTGCTCCTGGAGGTCCCTTGCTACCCTGAACTGTGCTGCACGCTCATGTGCTGTTCATCCCCTTCAGCCAGGCCTGTGTAGCCGGAGCCAGTCCCATGTGACCTGCAGTAGGTCCAGTATGGGGGGATCCCACCCCCGAAAAATCACCCTGAGGCCACAGATGCACATTGGCGACAGTCGCTCCCTATTCGGACTAGCTGCCTATAGAGGTTCTGGGTTTTTCCAGCAACCAAGACTCCCAGGCTTCTCTTATTAGGTGATAGATACCCTGGCCAGTCTGGCCCTGGCTGACAAGGCTGGCCAGTAACCTCCAGTTCTGCCTTCAGGGGGAATATGTGCGTTTGTGTAGATTAGTGCTTGGAAAGGGGTAGGTTTCTTGTGTCCTCAAGATCCTCGTCCTGTGAGCCAGCTTCTAAAGACCAGTGCCCTGGTTTGGATTGCTGGTTTCCCTGAACTGTGTTGCAAGCACAATGTGGTTCACAGCTAGTCAGCCAGCCTGGGGCAGTGAGGGCCTGTCCCTAACAACCCTCGTAGGCTCCAGTACTGGGGCGCCCACACCCAAAATCACCTGAGGCCGCAGCTCCACGGGAGCCCCTGTGAGCCCCCGTGTGGCCTTGCCTGGTTTTGCAGCTACCATGGCGTCCAGACAGGCTTTCTTAGAGGCTGTCCCACCCAGTCTGCCTGGCCCACCCCTTGCCAAGCAATCTGGGCTTCTCTGAGCTCTGCCTTCATGGAACATGGGCATTTGTGGAGGTTGGGGCTTGGAATTGAGCGTATGGTCCTGCTTCTGGGACCTGGCCCTTCCTGTCGCTTGCTCTGGCCTCCCTGATCCAAGTCCCCGGCGAACCTGAACTGCTCCGCACGCACATGGGCAGCACGCATCCCTCCCCCAGGTCTTGGGTGTCCTGTGCCAGGCCTCAACGCCCTGCAGAGCCTGGAGGGTGGAGAGATCCCCCTCCCAAGTAGGTCTATGAGGCTGCAGCTGCACACTGGGGACAGATAGCCCCCGTAGTGGGTTGCTGCCTGAGGGGGTCCCGGGATTCGCCAACCACCAGCGCTCCCGGGTGTCTCTTATTAGAGCATTTAGCCCACCCTTCCTAGCCGCTCCCTGGCAAGGCAGAGTCACCTGGAGCTCTGCCTTCAGTGGGAATACTCCCGATTTAGTAGGTTAGGACGTGCAGTTAGGTGTAGGTCTTGTCCCCCTAAGAGCTGCTCCTCTGAACTGGTCTTTGCAGACTTAGGTCCTGTTCCAGATCTCTCGCTACCCTTAAGTGCTGGCAGGAGCACGCTGTCTATACCTCTTTAGATGCCTTGGGCAGCGTGGCCCCTCCTCGCCTGTGTACCTACGGTCCAGACCCGACCACCTACATTGCATCTAGTGTGGAGGGAGCTCACGCCTGGAAGATTACCCTGAGGCAGCAGCTCAAATTTGGTGACAGTGGATCCCACTGGGACTTGCTGCCTTATGGGTACCTGGTTTCTTCCAGGAACCAGGGCTCCCAGGTGTCTCTCATTGCGGTTACCCCCCCCCGTCCCACCAAATGAAGTTTTAAGTGCCAATATGTATGTGTTCAGAGTGATAAGTTCCTTTGTGTAGGTGCAGGCTCAGACAGTGCGAGATGCCTGTTTTACCCCCAAGAGTCCATGGTAGTGACAAAAGCTATTAGGCTTACTCATTCATACCCTCTGACACCATGGGAACAGACTGAAGCTAGAATGCTCTATTTTCCTTCCCAAATCATGTCACTAATTTAAAACACTCTTTCAAACTCTTCTCAAAAAGAATTATTACCAATTGTGTGCCAGGTCTGTTTCTAGGAGTATAGGGAATGTATTGTAATAAAAGTTATAATTACGGTATAATGCAAATAATAGAGAGGAATGAACTCCTCAATCTGACTCAAGAAGTGAGGAAGGTACGTAACAGAGAAGGTGATGTTTCTAGGACTCCCAAGGAAGAGATGTTTTATGGTCAATAGGACAGTCATGAGGAGGGCATTGCTGATGGAGTGACCGGTAAATATAAAGGCAAATATAAAGGAGTTGTGAGATAGAATAATGCAGACTGGGGAGCTGAATGCAGACTGCAGGAAGGATAGGAGTGTGATGGGAGAGGAGAGGGGGAGGTAAGGCTAAATACTAGGTAGAAACCAGACAGTCCCAAGTTCTAGGTGTCTCTTTAGTGTTTTGACTACATTCCTCGGTTGAATGAGGAAGCGCTGAACAATTTTCAGTGGCAGAATGACAATCACATTTGCATTTTTAAAGGAGGCTCTGATGTCAGTATGAAGGCTGGATTGGGGGATGATGAAACTTGCTTCAGAGAGACTTGCAAGGACACTGAGCCTCTGGCCTCCTGTGCTCTAGTCAACCGAGACTATTCTCATGTGGCTTCTCTTAGAGACTTTTCCTTTTTTTCTAGGGGTGCTTTTGTTTAGTATAAGTATATGATTGTTCTATTAACTTTATTCCATTATGATTTCCAAGAGCTGATTAATGTCATCACCATTTCCCTTGATGCTTTACGATGTTTAGCATAGCACTTTGCCTTTAGTAAGCGGAACATAAATGCTAATACCTAAAGCACAAATTAATTAAACAAGAGCTGAGCTGATGAAAATCAGAAACTCAGCCTGAGATGGGTTTGCTGTTTCTTTGGTGGAAACATAGACCGTAATGCTGTTCTAGAGGCACAGTGGTGGGAGCAGGGAGGGTCGTGCTTAACTCTGCAAAGGGGAGTTGGAGGCTTCACTGAAAAGAATATTTATGCTGGATCTAGAAGAAAAATCCAGAAGAAAAAAGTTGTACAAAGGAATTGTTAATGAGAAAAATGCGAATAATGATCAGTGTGTGAGAAGGCACCCCTGAAGTTCAGCAGGAACCCGGGAGGGGGCAGGAGGTGGGAAATCAGGCTAAAAGTCTGTGCGGCTATGGATTGAAGAGCCTCACTAAGCCACACTACATTTAGCTTCTTTTTTCAATAGTATTTTAAATAACAAGTCATTATATTTACCATCTGCTTTGTATCTACACTCAGCATAGCGTGAAGGACTAGAGGAAATGAGCACAGGCTAAAACATTAGGGAAAGGGACTGTTACTAAAGTTGCTATGTTAGGAGGTGTAGATGATAACGTACACGATGGGTTTCAGCACATGGCAGTGGTTAGAACTTGGCCTAACATCTCTCTCTCCAGCCAGTTACCTGGCCTAAAATTCCAGCATCTAGATTTCTTTTCAGAGATGAATAAGCAACCTAATTAAAATGCAAACAGAGCTACAGAATTACATACTCTGAGTTGGAAAGCACCATCTAGACTGTCCCCCACTAGACACAGAGCAAATGACTCTCTTGGATTCATGTTCTGTGAATATGTGAATAACTCCAGTGACAAGGAATTTTTTCACATCATGAATTTGATTCCATTTTTTTGAACAATATCATTGGTAGAAATTTTGTCCCTCTCTGCAGCTGCACAGTATCTCATTTCTCTTCCAGAAGAAACCGAGTAGTGGTTTTCAACTCCTACGCCAATCCCAGTCAACTGGTGTGACTGACCCAGGGCAGGAGCCCACAGGAATCTCAAACTCCCTCCAGATTCATCAGGAAGAAGCATGGTTCAAAAGCTCTGTTAGGTATTCTGGAAGGGAGAGTGGCAACGCACAGGATTTATATTTTCATTCCAAACTGAGATTATTGTAAGCCAATAGCTTTAAACAGTTCTACTGCCTGTGTGTTAAGTGGCTCCCAAATAAACACCTAGTGTATAGAAGATTCTGAATAAATGTCTTATCAATGGATTCAAGACATGGTTCCTAACCAGCCCCCTGCACCCCCTTGCTCTAAAGTCATTTTTCCTTGGATATTCTAGATAACGTCTACCCTAACACCTTGATGTGGTATTTCTCCTTTTCCACTGCACTATTGGTTTATTGGATTTCAGTACAGGTTCTCCATTCATTTCCATTAAATGTCATTTGATTAGATTTAACTTGTCGCAACATATAAAAAAATTTACTTGTCAAAATAGTCTAAGGATTTAGGGTTTCATAAACTTAATACAAGTCAGTGGATTGATGTCAAAACAAATTCTAAAGTGGTATTAAAATCTATTGAGGGAGGAGCGCCTGGGTGATATAGTCAGTTAAGTGGCTGACTATTGGTTTCAGCTCAGGTCACGATATCAGGGTCCTGGGATTGAGCCCCGCTGTCAGGCTGTGCACTCAACATGGAGTCTGCTTGGGATTCTCTCTCCCCTCTCCCTCTGCCCCACACCTTGTGTGTTCTCTCTCTCAAATAAATAAAATCTTTCTTTAAAAAAAGATTTACTTATTTATTTGAGAGAGAGAACACAAGAGAGTGAGCATGAGAGAATGAGAGAGCACAGGCAGGGAGACGGCAGAGGGAGAGGGAGAAGCAGGCTTCCTGCTGAGCAGGCTTGATCCCAGGACCCCAGGATTACGACCTGAGCCGAAGGCAGACGTTTAACTAACTGAACCCCCCAGGTGCCCCATAAATAAATAAATCTTAAAAAAAAAAAGTATTGAGGGATACAGAATCCACAAGGAGGTATTTAGCTTATTCCAGTAGAAAAATCACTTGTCTCCTAAATCCTATTTGAAATTCTACCTATCTTTTAAGAATTCATCTAAATGTCAATTCTTGAAAATTTCCCTAATTACCCCATTTCCCACTTTTAACGAATCACTCTCACAGCAATTTGTATATACATTATTTTTGGCATTTTATGGGTGTTATTTTCTTTCTTTCTTACTAGTTTGTAAACTGAAACAATCCTATCTGTCTTAGGTCAGGTTCTCTAGAAAAAGAGACTGAGATGAAGGTTCTTACATAAGTAATAGGTTGAAGGAGTACTCTTAGATGAACAATAAAGAAGAGAAGCTAGACAAAAAAGTGGATTTAACTGTAGTCTTACCTCAGCCTGATCCCGGGAAGAACTTCGGGTAGGAAAAGCATCAGAGAATCAGTCCATCCTGAGGTAGGGTAGACTTTTGTAGTCCTACAGTCAGTCAGTGGTTGTAGCCTTCCTCCAGGAGGAGGTCCTAACAGCGCAAGCACATCCCCTCAGCTGAAGGCAGTTCTCAGAAGGCTACAAGCTATGGGCTTTTAGAAGCCAATACTCACAGCAGCTGGGGGATGGGTGCCCCGAGCCGGCAAAGGGGATCTGGGCCACCACCAACAGTGACCGCTACAGTTTCTCTGCAGAACCAAGCATGGCATCTTACACATACTGGGACATGATATATGTCTATTGATCTGCACTTTTAAACTGTTCAACCAAAAGAACAACTTTTCTATTCAACACAACTTTTCTTTTTGGCTACTGTTTAGTGAGAGAGACAGCACGAGCTGGGGGTGGGGCAGAAAGAGAGGGAGAAACAGACTCTCTGCTGAGCAGGGAGCTGGATCCGGGGCTCGATCCCAGGACCCTGGGATCATGACCTGAGCCTAAGGCAGACACTTAACTGACTGAGCCACCCAAGTGCCCCCAACATGTAAACCTCTTTAATTATATGAGAAACTTCTGAGATCCTACTGCCAAAGCTTTAGGTAATTTTAACTGTTTGAAGCATTGTCAAGATTACAGAAAAGTTGTAGGTAGAATTTGAAGAGATTTTTTTCTTTTCTGAGCCATTTGAAAGTATGTTGCCAACATACTGTCTTACTACGATGAAAATTTTAATGTGTATTTACTAGAAATAAGGATAATCTGCTATATAATCACAGTACAACAATCAAAACCAGATATTAACACTGATACATTACTATGATCAAATTCTCAGAACCCATTCAAGTTCCGGTAATTGTCCTGATGACATCCTCTATAACAACAAGAATTCAGGTCAGAGTCACACATTGTCTTCAGCTGCCATGTCTCTTTAGTCTTCTTCAGTCCAGAACAGCTCCTTAGTCTTTCCTTGATTTTCCTGACCTTAATAATTTTGACTATTACAGACAATTAAGCTTGGAATTTCCTTCAATTTGGGCTTGGAATTTCCCTCAATTACACTTGGAATCATAAACAGATTCAGGTGATGCATCTTTGTGAAACTATCACAGGAGCAATGCTGCACCCTTGCCATTGCATTTTATTAGGTATGCAAGATTTCAATTTGTCCAATTACTGATGATAATTTTGATTATTCTGTAAGGTTTTTCCACTGTAACATTACTTCCCCCCTTTGTAATTAATAAGCATTTTATAAAATGTCATACTTTGAAATGATTTCTTATTTAGCTATAAACATATCTATTCATCAAGATAGAGTAATGGTTTCCTATATTATTCAATGGGATTATGATCTGTTGCATAGCCAACAGATTATGATCTGTTACTATTATTATTTATTGTAATGCTCAATTTTCCCAAATAGAGCCAGTGGGTATCCCTTCAAGCTGCATTCTGTGTCTTTTTGACATGTCCCTCTTATTCCTTGAGTGCTTCCTTGCTTTCTGGCAAAATAAAATGGTCTAAGATTATTTTACACTTTTCTTGTCCCAGCCCTGAAATCAGCCACCTCTCCAAAAAGCCTAGGTGTATTTTTGTAAATAATAGGATTTAAAGGCCAAGATTGAGTGACATCACTAAGATGGCAACATAGGTTGCTCCCGACTTTGCTCCTCCTCACAAGTACAACTAACAACTATTTAAGAACAAGACACCACTGAGAATCCTAGAACATAGGGGTAGTGCTAACCACCCCCTCTTAACCCTGCACCACAGAGACTAAGACAGATCACATTAGAAGGGTAAGAGAAGCAGCTACACATGGACTGAATTGCCCCTTCCCCGGAGCAGTGCAGCACTATGCATAAAGTCTTTTCTGAGCTTCTGGTTCTTTTCGTGGGAAAAGAGAACCTGGAGACAACCAGCCACAGCCCCCAACGCCCAACCATTGTGAGCTGCTTTGCAGGAACCCCTACTCTGACTTTACACCACAGGGATTACAGGGGAATCTGTGGAGCCAAGAGAGAATAGGATATTCAAATATTGAAAGAGAATAATCGTCAACCAAGAATTCTATACCCAGTGAAGCTGTCCTTCAGAAACAAAAAAGGAATAAAGACTTTCCCAACCAAAAAAAGCTAAGGGAGCTTATCACCACCAGACCCACCTTAGAAGAAATTCTGAAGGGGGTTCTTTGAGTGGAAGGAAAAGAATGTTAATTAACATCATAATAAGGTAGTGTAAATCTCACTGGTAATGGTAAATATACAGTCATAGTTAGATTCTGCAATATGGTAATAGTGGTGCATAATTCACTTAAGACTCTAGTTTAGAAGTTAAAAAAAAAAAAAAGAAAAAGGAATAACCATAGTAGTAAAAATAACCATAACTACAACAATCTGTTACACATTAAAAAAACAAAAAACACATGTAAGTTGTAGCAGAAGTAACCTACAATGTGAGGGGGAGGATAAGTAAAAGTGTAAAGTTTATGAATTGTTTTGAAGTTAAGTTGTATCAGTTGAAATAGGGTGTTATCAGCTTACAATATTTTCTGTAAGCCTTGTGATAACCACAAAGGAAAATCCTATAGTAATTACACACACAAAACCTGCAATTAACAAGTCAAAGCACATCAATACCAAAAGACATTAAAACACAAAAAAAGATGACAGGACAAGAAACAGAGAACAATGGATCTACAAAACAACCAGGAAACAATAAAATGTCAATAGTAAGTCCTTAACTATCAATGACTTTAAACATAAACTGATTAAATTCTCCAATCAAAAGACACAGAGTGGATGAATGTATTAAAAAAACCCAATATCCCACAATATACTGACAACTAGATACTCAGATTAGCCTTAAAGACACACATAAACTAACAGAGCTAAAAGGAGAAATAAACAGTAATAAAATAATCGTTAGAGATTTTAATACCTTACTTTTTTTTTTAAAAGATTTTATTTATTTATTTAAATAAATTATTTATTTATTTGACAGAGATAGAGACAGCCAGCGAGAGAGGGAACACAAGCAGGGAGAGGAAGAAGCAGGCTCATAGTGGAGGAGCCTGATGTGGGGCTCGATCCCATAACGCCGGGATCATGCCCTGAGCCAAAGGCAGACGCTCAACCACTGTGCCACCCAAGCACCCCAATACCTTACTTTCAATAATGGATAGATCACCCAGACAGAGAATGAATAAAGAAACAGCAGATTTGAATAACACTATGGGCCAAATGGACCTAACAGACATATACAGGATATTCTATTGAACAACAGCAGAATACACATTCTTCTCAAGTGGACATGGAATATTTTCTAGGATATACCATATGTTAGGCCACAAAACAAGTCTTTATAAATTCAAGAAGATTGAAATCATACTAGGTATCTTCTCTGACTACAATGGCATGAAACTAGAAATGAACAATAAGAAAACTGGAAATTCATGAACATGTGGAAACTAAACAACACTCTACTGACAACCAGTGGATCAAAGATGTAATGAAAGGGGTAAATAAAAAGAAAAGACTGAAACAAATGCAAATGGAAACAACATACTTGAATTAGTGGGATGCAGCAAAAGCAGTACTAAAAGGGAAGTTTATAGCAATAAACACAGTATGAAACAAAAAAGATCTCAAACATCCTAACTCTACTCTCTAAGGAACTAGAAAAAGAACAGCAAACTGAGCCCAAGCTAGCAGAAGAAAGGAAATAATAAAGATTAGAGCAGACATAAATGAAATACAGAATGGAAAACAATTGGAAAGATTAACCAAACTAGGAGTTAGTTCTTTGAAAAGATAAACAAAATTTAGCTAGACTAACCAAGGGGAAAAAAAAAGGGCCCAAATCAACAAAATTATAAATGAAAAAGGAGACATTACAAACGATAACACAGAGATTCAAATGATCATAAGAGGCCAACATACTGGACATCCAAGAAAAAGTGGAAAAATTCTTAGAAACATACAACATACCAATACTGAATCAGGAAGAAAGAGAAAATTTGAATAGACCAATTACTAGTAAAGAGACTGAATTAGTGATCCAAAATCTCCCAATGAAGAAAAGCCCAGGACCAGATGGCATCACTGGTGAATTTTACCAAACATCAAAGAACGATTAATTCCAATTCTTCTCAAACTCTTTCAAAAAAATCAAAGAAGAAGGAACACTCCCAAACTCATTTTCTGAGGCCAGCACTATCTTGATACCAAACCAGAAAAGAACACTACTAGAAAAGAAAACTACAGGCCAATATCCTGATGAATATAAATGCAAAAATTCTTAATAAAATACCAGCAAGTGGGACTTAGCATCACATGCAAAGGATCATTCACCATGATCAAATGGAATTTATCCCTGGGATGCAAGGATGGTTGAACATATTCAAATCAATCAATGTGATAGAGCACATTAATAGAAGTAAAGAAAAGAATCATATGATCATCTCAATAGATGCAGAAAGCATTGGCCAAACTCAACATTCATTCATGATAAAAACTCCTAACAAATTAGGCATAGAAGGAAGATATACCAATATAATAAAGGCCATATATGATAAACTCAGAGCTAACATACTCAATGGTAAAAGGTCGAAAGCTTTTCTTATAAGATCAGGAACAAGACAAATGTGTCTACTCTCACCACTGCTACTCAACATACTACTAGAAGTTTTAGCTAGGGCAATCAGGCAAGAAAAAGAAATAAAAGGTATCAGAATTGGAAAGGAAAAAGTAAAATTTTCTCTTTTTGAAGATGACATGCTTTTATATGTAGAAAATCCGAAAGACTCAACTAAAAAAAAAAAAAGCTCTAATCAGTGAATTCCATTGCAGCATACAAAATAAGTTTCAGAATACAAAATAAATATACAAAAATCAGTAGTGTTTCCATACACTAATAACAAATTTTCTGAAGAAGAAATAAAGTAATCGATACCATTTACAATAGTATCAAACAATAAAATACTTAGAAATAAATTAAACTGAGGTGAAAAATTTCTACTCTGAAAACTATAAGACATTGATGAAAAATCAGAGCTATAAATAAACAGAAAGTTTTGACATATATATACACATATATATGTGTCAATACAACCAAAATCTGCCATCTATAGATTCAAGCAATCCCTATCAAGATTCCAGAAGTAGAAAACACACTCCTAAAATGTATTTGGAACCACGGTACACTCCACAGCCAAAGAAATCCAAAGAACAAAGCAGGAGGCATCATGCTTCTTGCTTTCAAGCTATATTATAAAGCTATCGTCATCAATACAATATGGTACTGGTACAAAAACTGACAAATAGACCAATGGAACAGAATTGAGAGCCCAGAAATAAACCCAAGCATATACCATCAATTAATATTTGACAGGGCCAAGAATACTCAAAGGAGAAAAGACAGTCAATAAATGGTGCTAAGATAATTGGATATTCATTCTTCTTTCTTTTAATTACCTCTCTTTAACCTCTCTATTCATGTGTCTTTTTTCTTCTCACCTTTTATTCACGTTTATACCTATGAGGAAAGACAACAAATAATAATAAAGAAGGGAACACTTGAAAGTTCATTCTTCCCTTGGTTGATTTATGAATACAACAAATTAGTACCCACTACAGGCCATCAGACATGCTGCAGGATCTGGGGATGTAGCAGTGGACAAAGTGACAAAAAGACCTGCCCTCAAGGACCTTACATTCCAGTGGAGGTGACCAACAATAGACAGGATGAATACGTTTCCTTTACTATGTTAGTTTCTCCTTATGTTTACACCAACCCTGAACCTTAGTTCAATGGTAATTGAAACCACAGTCATACAGTACAGACATGTCTTGCAGATACAGCCCTTGCTAAACTTCTGGATTTTTCTCTGAGGTCAACTGCTCTCTGGCAGATAAACAGTCCAACATAATCTCAAAGTAAAATGTTAAACTAGAAGAGGTTACTTTTTCCCCCGTACTCGCTGAATAAAGATACAGGTTTTGTTCAAGAAATTATACATGCTTTCTCCTTTAAGAAAAATAACCATGGTTTAAAATGATAAGTTTCACATTACCATTTAGGATTAGCAAATTTTGTGTTTGAAAGCTATGAATCTGAGAATCTTTTGTAGCTACAGTGCAATACTCCATTAAAAATAAACAAAAGCTCAGTTATCTCATGCTAATTGCATATTGATGTATTTATTTCATAGATGTATACATGTGTATATAAATAAAAAATAGTGTTGTCTCATGGTATGAATAAATCCAGTCAGTGAGTAACATTTACACACGATGCAAAGTCATACTTATTGAGACTGAACTGTTAAATATTCTAAAAAGAAAACATTTTTTTTTTTTTATAAAAGAGGACACATAAGATAGTTGGTGAGGAATGTCTGAAATTACAGGATTTGTCCCTACATTTGCATTAGGAAATCTATACTGACAGAAAATGTAGCTGAGTATATTTTTAAATAATCACATCATCTGTTAACCTAACAAATTTATAACAGTATTATTCCCACGCAGCTATGTAATTGCAACTTCGAGTATCAGCCAGTCTCTTGTGATCTGTACTAATATCTGTACTATGCTTTTAAATCCAGTTGTAATGGAATTTCAAACTGCCTCAGCATTAGAAATTGCTGCCCTTTCCACCACACAAACTATGCTGCAGGCTTGCTTAGAAACTCTTTGTTGAAGAATCGTCTTGCCTCAACATTACTAAGGGAAACAGAGCAGCGAGACGGATTCTGTCTTCTGTATTCAATGCTTTCAACTATGGCTTTCTTTATCACCTGCAAATAGAGGGAAAAGATGTAGAATTAGTCTTGTTCTAAACTCATGTAAACGTTTGTTTGGTCAAAACAAAAGTCTAATTGATCTTTTTATTATAGTTTTCTTTTTGAACTAGAGAGAGAAACCTCTGAGTCATGTATATGTATATTTGAATCCAACACCCCACCATTATACTCTTGTTAAACTCATATCCAGATGGTCTTCCTTCCCCAACCAGAGAAAGAACTATTCTGGGAGTGTTCCAGATTTTGTGCTGATAAAATTGGAAAGAAAATGTTTGTAACCCGGTAAATTTATCTTTATTCTCGTTTTCAATGGGGAGGTGATAAGAGGGAAGAAATAAGTAACTACTAAATGTAGAACTTTACAGTTAGTGGACAAGCAGAAATGAGGGACCATTACTCCCAAATGAGGGAGTAAAAGACTTCCTTTAAGCCAAATGAGAAAAGAAGATATTGCTTAAGAATTGCCCTTCTTTCTCAGCTAAACAAATATAGTTATAAAACATGGATGTCCTCTATCTAGAAAAGACCATACCTTGTAATTTTATTGATTATGACTTTTTTATTCAGAATAATTTTCATATAGACTCAAATTAATGGTGACTACAACCTCTAAGAATTGCTATTCCAATTATATTCTCTTCTGGTATGAAGTTAACCTAGTTAAGAACTTCTGGAAGGAAGACAAGATTTGGAATTTGGTTGAAGCAGTTGTTGCAGAGCAATGGGAATGGGCTTTGGAAGAGAGGCCTGCATGTTAATCTTGGCTCTGTTGCTTATTTGGAACTCTTTTAAATCAGGAAGACTCCATCCCCTAGAACAGGACTATAGGATTTCATCTTAATCAATGAGCTAGGAGTTTGAAGCACAGAAGAAAATCACAGGGACTATTTTACAACTCCCTTTATTCTCTACCCCAGGGATTGTTAAACAACATTAAGGTATCATGTGCATGTGTTTCAGCCCCCTGCCATACTTGGCAAGCCGGAGCAGCTTAGGACCCATGGCCGCCTCTCACATAGAGCTAGAGTGGCCCACTTGGTCTTGGAGATGTGTAGAGGGGTTTTCCCGTCTACATCCAGTATCACTGGGCAAGCTGGATTCAGTGTCTGGAGGAGAGAGATACATGACCTGGGTAGTGCTAACACGCAACTAATATTCTGTGACTTTATGTTGGACAAAATGGATGGGCTCAGCTAATTCTCTAACAGTAACTTTAAACAACGAACAGTTGCATTCTGGAAAGAGGGATTTACCACAGAAATGTGACACCTTTATTTGCTTTATGATTTTTAAATTATATAGAGAGAATATATATAATAAAACATAGTATCACACATGTATGTATATATAATTGTCTTATGGGCTCAAATGTTAACTGAGTTTCAGTAAAGCAGATATTTGCTGAGCCCATTTCTCCCATGAGTAAGGGAAACAATGAATTCTATGGTGACAGAAGAGGCTTCAGACCTATGAAGGAGACCTTGACCAAGGACCTCCAGGTACAATCACTTCTTGGCTATGTGAGATCAAGGGGAATTAGCTGAAATCCTTGAACCTGTTTCCTCTTCTTGAAAGTGGGAATAATAACATTAATCTTGGTTTTTGTGGGGATCAGAGACCATTTATATAAAGTACTTTGCACAATACTCAGCACCTAGGAAACATTCCATAACTAGCATCTATTTATTGTTATTATTTTTAAACTGACCATATGTGTGAAAATGTCAGGAGGTTTAATTTGGATAGGAGGCTATAGAGTTTACTAGAAATAAACACACAACATATATCCATTTATGGGCTTATTATATAGTAAAAGTCAGCAAATCAATTCTGCTATCAAATGTGTTTTACTACATCTTCTTCCTTTTTTTTTCTTTTTAATATTTTATTTATTTATTTGAGAGAGACAGCGAGCAAGCAAGTGAGCAGGGCTTGATCCCAGGACCCTGGAATCATGACCCGAGACAAAGTCAGACACTTAAACAATTGAGCCACCCAGGCACCCCCCTACTACATCTTTTAATAATCTCCCTGCTCTCTAGGTATGTCAGCAAGTTTTCAGTTGGCTTCTCCTTCACCCTACCGGCACAAGACACAGGAACCCTCATTGTAGAGAAATACCCAAGTCAAATAAAAATCAACTCTTTATTTTCCAAATGCCTAAAAAAGCTTTAAAATATTAAAAATAAAATATTATAATAAATATAATATTTAATAAAATATTTAAAAAACACAGGGAAATTATATTAATAATGACTGCTGTCAATTCCTTTATAATGAATTCATAAGCACAAAAAAATCAGCAGGATCATGAACTAGTGGATTTATGATAAGTGGACCTTGGCAGGTGTTTCTAGTAAACACGCCATTCTTATGAAGGAAAATGAATATTTACATTTATTAACAGAAAAACCCAAATCCTATGCAATTAGAATGTGCAAGTTGAACCACTAGGTGGCATATCAACACTATGAAACCACTGCCCTGATTTTTCAGATTGCTGCAGAACAGAGACATTGGTTGTGATTTATTAATTCTATGATATAAACAGAAGAGGCGGAACTCAATCCGACATCAGTGCTAAATCCAAACCTCCTGGCATGATACATGGTACAGTTCCATGTACCCAAAGGAGCAATACGCCATCTTTGAATCTTCGTATTTTTTAAATGATATTAGGTGTAATCTTCAATAGCGTTTATATCTAATTTCTTCTTTCATTCCCCCCTGAAATTCATTAAGATTCTAAATTCTTCCCTTCCATGGTATCCTGCAACAGCTCTCCTCTCTCAAACCTCTCCATCCCCCTGCCCCTCCCTAAGTATGACTGACCCATGTCATCCTTCTCGGGTGCCCTTTGAATAGCCTCCTAATCGTTGATCCAGACTCTTTAAATCTACGGCAAGAAAGATAGAGAATAAGAAAAGGAAACATGTAAAATGTGATCTTCTCCTGAAAAGGAACAAATTTAGAGACATGAGATTAGAAGCAGCCCACAAGCAAATACTGAATTCCCACAACAGAAAATGAAAAAATGATCCCAATGAGGAAGTTACTGTATATTTTGAAAGAGAATAAAAATTACAGATACAGAAGAATACAAGAAGATATTCTGGTCTAAATTGCTACGAATCTGCCAGCCAATGTCTGCCTTTCCAATAAAAACTGAAGTGTCATGAAAGCAGGCTTGTCAGTTTTGATTGCAGCATTTAGAACACGGAAGGGGTGGGGCACCTGCGTGGCTCAGTCGGTTGTGTGTCTGACTTCGGCTCAGGTCATGATCTCGGGGTCCTGGGATCGAGCCCCATGTCGGGCTGCCTACTGATCAGGGAGCCTGCTTCTCCCTCTGCCGCTCCCCTTGTGCGCGTTCTCTCTCTCTCTCTCTCTCTCAAATAAACAAGATCTTTAAAAAAAAAAAAAAAAAAGAACACGGAAGGGGAACTGTAAATATTTGTAAAAGTAATGAATGCACGGAAGGTTGAGTTCAACAAAGTTCAAGTCATGGAGACAATGAGATGCACGGAAGGACAGGCAGACTGTAAGTTCTGTGGATGGACGGGGCACTCTCAGTAGAAAGATGATCCTGTAAAAAGGCTGACGGTGGGAGATCATGGCACGTGTAGGAAGTATCTGGGAACTGGCCCGGCTGGAAGGGAGACTGTGTTTGGCAAATAGTAGGAAATAAAGCTTGAGAAACAGCTGGTTCAAAAGTGGGAAAGAGCGAGGAAAAAAACCAGTGACCCCATCTCGGCTCCCCACATGACTGTGTGACCTCCAGCAATCTGCCTCCATTACCCTTGACTCAGTTTCTTCACATATAAATAAAGATACCTACCACAGAGGCTAGTTTTGAGTCTTAAATAGTTGAGGGGAAAATATCTAGCTTATGTTAAACATTCAAAACTTTTTTCATTCTTTTTCTTTTGTGCGCGGTTATACCCTTAATTACTAAAACAGTGCCCGACACAGGAGATACTCAATAAATATGTGTTGAATTAATGAATAAATAAGATGCAAAGGATTATAGGCAGCATTAAAGGTATATGAATTTGGGCCTCACATATTAGGCCATGATATATAACAAGCTTCTAAATTACTTTTAAAAGATAAAAACTTTAACTCATACCTAACTGCTATCATGATGATGAAATATCAATAAATTAAGATATTTCATCAAGTACCAGTACTTCTGGATATATGCTTTTCCTCATTTAATTAATTAACTATTTTTTTTAGAGGGAAAGAGAGCAAGGGCAGGGGTGGGGGAAGGGCAGAGGAAGAGGAAGAGAGAGAATCTTAAGTATGCTCCACGCCCAGCATGGAGCCTGCCATGGGGCTCCCTCTCACGACCCTGAGATTATGACCTGATCTGAAATCATGAGTCGGATGCTTAACCAACTGAGCCACCCAGGTGCCCCACTCTTCCTCATTTTGATTAGCCTCTAGTATTTAACACTTTATAGGACTGTTTGAGAAAGAATTTTAAAAGCTCATTATTATGCACCATTGGCATATATTGAATAAATTGACACATAACCTGTTCTTAGAATATGCCTACTGATTTAATAAACTGAATGAGTGAGACTGCCTAACAGTACATTTTTCTGTGAGCCCTGAACCAACAAGGTCCTGGGAAAGGACTCTCAGAGCCACGTTCCCTCCAGATCAAACTGGTGGTTGATGAGGAGAGCACGTAGCCACACTCCGCGCGCAGGGATACATGGCGTAGAGATTCTCTGTGGTCAGAAATTCTGCCTCCAACCAACAGACCTGCATCCTAACGCCCGCTCTCCCTTCTTCCTATCACGTTGAACTCTTCAACAATTTAGCCAATAAGTCAATGGCATTTTAAAAATCATTCACAAAAAAAATTTATTGCATAATTATTTTAGGTGCCAGGCATTGTGATGAGTGTCTCTGGAGGATATAAAAGGTAAATAAGGCAAGTTATTGTTTTTAAAGGGTTTAAAATTTACAAGTAGAAGCAGAAGGCAATATGAACACTGATAATAATTATTATCATTATCATATTAGCTGCTTCCATTTGTTGAGTGTTTCTTACGTGCCAAGCCCTTAAATTATGTTATTTTACCTAATCCTCACCCTGGTCCTATAAGATAGGCATCACTGTTTCCCCTTACAAATGAGGAAAGGAAAATTTGGAAAAGTTAGCCAACGTGTCCAAGATCACTCAGCCAAGAGGGAGCAAGCAAGGCTTGGAACACCCAATTTGGTCTGACTCCAAAGCCTGTGCACTTCCCGCATACCACATGTCTATTGGTGTAAGTCACTCTGTGTTTCTATGTTAAGTTTCTTAAAAAAAAAAAAACAACCACCAGCCACCCCCCTCCCCCCATTAAATACAGCCATTGTAAAAGCACTGAGGCAATGTTCAGCAAGAAGGAATTTGGGAGGATTGAGTAAGTGCAGAAACCTGATGCTAATGAGAAACCCAGGCTGCTGTCATGACGGGAGCAGATACAGAGCGAAAGTTCTCTAAAGATGCACGAGAATTTCGGTTCAGCCAAACAGGACAGCTAGGATCTCTGGGGAAAGGAAACCGACAGAAGCATACAGCTGTCGGAGACAGGGTGGCCTTTTCAGAATAAAAAGTTAAGCCAGAATGTTAACTGAAGATGAACATTTGCCTTAAGCCGGAGTGGTCATGGCCACAAACTTGAAAACTGTCTTCTCTGGAGTTGGCGGTCAGGGGTCTGCATTAGAAGGGTTTATATTCCCAGGGTCCACAATTTGCAGGCGGCTCTGACAGCCCGTGGCAAGTAATGACGGGCTGCGTTGCTGAAGTGTGAGTTGGTAAACTACTCTATTCAAATGGTGTGGGAATGAGTGACAGAGCTCTCCAGCGCTCTCCCTTGGCAGTTTTGTGGGCCTTCATTTATCATCACTTATCAAGAAGCTTGGATTCTGCTAAAATATGTTTTCTTGGTTAAAAGTGAGGGGTCAGGAGAGTAATCAAAAAAGAGACAAAATGTCAGTGAGCCTGGAATTCCTACCTGGGTATAAAATGTACACACATGCATAGACACACATACACACCTACACCCACACACACATGAATCACTTCAACACAAGTCTCAATGGTCATGTAATTTAAGAGGAAGCTTACATTCATTCATGCCACCCCCGTGCCCAAAAATTTCCTGCCTAGGCTACTATTATCTGTATAGACTGATCTGTATTATTAATTCTGGGCATTTGCAAAGGTCTTGGAGTGTATCCATGCTGGTATAGGATGTAGACACACATAGGTAAGGTTCCTATTTATCAAGCAGCTTCTGACTCTTCATACGTGACCTGATGTTCACTATGGCTACTATGATAGGTGCTGTTCCACCTGTTTTAGAGATGAGGAAACTGAGGCCCAAGAAGTTTAAGGAGCTTATTCAAAGTCACACAGGTGGCGCATCTGAGATCTAAACCAGACATAAAGCCCATGACCTTGCTTCTACACACTATACCAGAGAAGTTCTTGGAAGCAATTAAATCCTGCTTAATTAAATAATGTTTGATAAGTAGTATGTCAGGAAAGTTATTTTGGAATTCAGTCTGTTTTTGCTTAGGCTTTTACTTTGTCATCTATGTGTCAAACAAACTACTTTGAAGAATCTATAAATAGAACTATGTCATTCTTTATAGCAAACAGCTTAGCACGTTTTATATAAACCAGAACTGAAAAACAATGAGAAAAATGTAATTGTGTCAGTTACAGATATAGATATCTATCCACTTGCATTCCTCTATAATATAATACAGATATGTACATATACAGATATACTTATAAATATGTATATGTATGTATGTGCATCCTTTTATTTTCCCAAGTCCAAGAGGGTACTTCTATATTCCTACAGTCTATTTTTTTTCCATTTGAGGACAACTGATCAAGTTTAATACATTTCATCCCAAGGAATACATTGTTTTGAGTTTATTAGTTTCATACTAGAAATAGGATTGTTCTGATATTACCCCTTAGTTCTCTTCTCTTTTGACAGCATGGGGTTTTATAAAATACAACTCTATCTTGAGAATGTCTGTTCACTCCCTATGAATCATAGATTGAAATACTGATTTTCTCTTAATATTCTTTAAATTTTCAACATAGCATATGGATTTCAGATGACCACTGATTGTAAGATAAAAAAGGAAAATATATTTAGAAAACTAATCCCATATACGCAGAACCCGCATCCACATACTGTGATTTCTTTGACACCATTCCCAAGGTATCCAAAAAGATTGGCAAATTAGATACAACACCCTTCCCTCTCCAACTAATTTCTTTCTTTTTCTTTTTCACTTTTTTTTTTTTTTTTAATGTGTAAAATCCAGCGAGGCTAGTGAACTTGGGCTTTCACAATGGATAATAATTTGTCAGACACTATGATTTGGAACTACAAGCCAACATGATTCCAGTTACACAACAGTGTTCTTAAATGGTGAGTTAGAGATTACAGAATTTCACATAATCATGGAAACTTAGCAGCAGATATACTGGGGTTAGGGATGACCTAAGTGAAGAGAATGACTTGTCTCTGAAGTTCCTAACGCAAAGCGTACTTGGTATCTCACGGACTAAAAATGGGAAGGCTGCTACTTTTGGCAACATTCCCAAGATCTACAAAAATGGACATTTAAAAGCATGAGTATATCTATGAAAACTCATGATATTTTAGCAGATTAACTACACTTCTGCTTACATTCACTCTCTTATTCTTATGTTTCCTTTTTATCACTTTTCTTCCTACTTATAATTTATTTTATCAGATGAGGAATACATTAGATACTTTGGGAAAAGAAGCTGAGTATTAACCAATCCTTCAATCAAATAATTGTATAAAATATGGGCTCCGCCAATTTAGAAGGATTAGTTTTTCTTATTTGTGAATTTTATAGGGTTCTTCTAGAGAGAAATAAAATAGTGTACAAAAAAATAAAATGGTACAATTTGGGTGGTATCATTCATTAACCTTATTTTTATTTTTAATGAATTAGCTATGTTCACGTGATACGGAAGTATGTGACATTGTCAACGATCGCAGGAGATACTTACATCAATGTTGTTCAGGGTATTGAAGTACATGAGATCATGCAGCCTTTTGAAAGCTTGATTTGGATATTGAAAATTGAAGGTCGAAAATGGTGATTCGGGGTCATCAAAAATATCAAAATCAGCTATTTCTTTCTCTTCTTTAGTTTCTCTTGGAACACCTAAATATTGGAAGAGTCTCAAATGGTGTGATTTTGAAAACAGTAAAGTATCTCTAAAACCCAAGAAAAAAACATACAAATAGCTGTAAACATAACATTGGGTGCCCCCACTGGGGTCATGGGATCTGTAATACACACTGTTATGCTCCCGCCCATATGCCCTGGGTTGGGATATCCAGGTGTTCTGCCTGGGCAACTTGCAACTGCTGCATCTGCATCTTTCTACCCCATCCTGCAACAGGGAGAGGCTGCTTTGCTCTCTAGCAACAGGATATAAATTCTGGTAAATAACACTCTGCCCCAGGCATCAGTCAACCAAAGATTCTAGGAAGTTAGGATATAAATATCCCAGTTCCCTTGCCTCTTGTGGTATGATTAGGAAGGATGTTTCTGGAGCATAGGTTCTATTCCATCTCCCAGACTTTCCCAACAGGATCAAGTCCTCCTCATGGAAGTTGGCTTACTAACACATCTTTTGTTGTCTACCTTCCTTTTTCACTTCTTCTGGGGGAATCCAAGCCAAAACATTATCTAACTGTGTTCATGCTGCAGGAATCCCCTGTGGAGTCTCTCCTTGAGAATTAACAGTAATAGAAAATTCTCTAGCTTCTATAACTAAAAATGCCAGCAAATTCTTCCTTCTCTTGTTTTGAAGTATGACTTGAAATGACCTCCTTCCCTACTGACCCTTTCTTTGTCTTCTTCCTCATCTGGAAGATCACTTTCTTCTCCATTGTTCCATGTCAAATCTTCCATGACTATCTTTTATATCTTTCCTATCATAACTGCACTTTCTGGTCCAAGGATAATATGATTTTTAGGGCTTGAGCATCCTGCCCGTCAATCTCTACATCTCCCTTTGTTAATCCAGGCTATTGAATAGTCTATAGACTCTGGATGTAGTAAAACAGGACAACTGTGCCTTGAACTTGATTCTCTTTTTCTATGAAACATAACAAAGCAACCTGAAATTATTATCTGTGTTGTACTGCTGGATTATATTAATCTTGTTGTCACTTAAAGTTCCCAGAGTTTTTGCATGATTTGTTCTGAAACAAGGGCTCCCCTGCAAGGGTAATTTTCAAAATATTTAATAATCCCTATGACAAGGGCTCCAATCAATCAGAGCAAACATAAGCCCAGGTTTTGGAGTAAAGCCCCAGAGATTTTTATTGAGCTAGTTGTTCATGCATCAGTTTCTGAATTATGGAGAACTCAGGTAATCTTGGAGTGAAAAAGAGGGGAAGTGCTCGAGGTCTCAGGACAGTAGCTATTTATCAAGGTAAGGGAAGCATTCAAAATTGTAGTAGCTAGTACAGCAAGTGCTGTTATAAATCCGCTTAATATCAGTCTTGCTCCTTTACCAGATTTCTACTTTACAGAATATAATTTATTCCCCACGTACCTGGAGCCTTGTACTTTCTGAAGTTGATGTTGGCCAGAACAAAGTGGATGATAGTTGGGCAATCTTTCTCCATATCAGGGTTCTTGGGTTTAAAGACATAGCACTCCTTCAGTCCTTCTCGATCAAATACTTGAGGATCAATCTTTGGAAACGGAAGCTTGTTCATCTTGGCCCACTTTTCTGCAAGTAGAAGTTCCTATGGAGGAGAGGCAAAGAGGCATTTGGGAATTTTCAGTTTTCATTTATTCAGTTGGTTTGGCCATCATTCAATATTCATCAGGTGTTAACTGTATACTAGCAATGTGCTCCTTGCTAAGATGAATAATGACCCTGTTCTCCAGAAGCTCATTAATCTTAAAAAAATTTATAAAAGCACCCTATAAACAAACTCACTATTATGTTAAATCTTGGCATAGGAGGCATGTGAAAATTTACTGATGAACTGAACTGAATGAAATTATAGTGATGTAATTGTTATAGGGAGAAAAAAACATTAGGGCTCTGGTTATTTATAAGCCATCTGAACATTTTTTAACCCTTCAGAGTCAAAGAATGATGAAACAAAATGAGGAATACTCCAGTACTGAATTTTCACCTGTACCTTCTCAATACGACCAATTAAAATTAGTAAATTTTATGTATACAAACATATTTGAGTTACTCTGATTTTTTTTTTTTGCTTCTGTTTATAAAAAGAATTTAACTTCTGGACTCAGATTGTTATATGTGTAGTGGCCAGGAATGGGCCAGACAGGGAAACCAAGAGTTTAGTAAATGGGCATGGCAGATTGTGTGATGTTTTCCACATATGAGCTCCCTTCCTGGTAAGAGAATTATACATCCCCACCAGAATGAGAAGACGCCTAGACAGAACGACGGCAGTTGATTTGTAGCTGCTGATGTGAAACGTGACCAAGAAATACACATTTGTTGTTGGCCACTGAGATTTTAGGTTTGTTTCTGCGTCAAGGCTGACTAGTGCAGTGGGTAAGCACACACACGCAGATTTGATTTAAACAAGAAAGCATAAGTCAATATGGAGAGATGCTGTAAATACAGCTTATTTTAATTTATTATATAGCTTAAGGGGTAGTAGGAAAAATAAGAAGCAGACTCCGTGGTAAAAGAGCAGACTCCAGGGCCTGATTGCCGGAGTTCAAATGCAAGCTGTGGGACCACGGGCATGTTTCCTAATGTATCCGCATTCAATAGCCTCAACTGTAAAATGAGTATGATAATAATAATATATATCTCATGACTGCCATTAGAATTAAAAAATGCCTGTACAGTATTTAGAATGGTGCAGGATGCCTATCACTTGTTATACAGAAATCTGATAAATAAATGTCAATAAAGAGAGGAAAAGAGGTGGAAGGGGAAAAGTAAGGAAAGAAAAGGAAAAAGGAAGAGAAACAGGTACAGAGAAATTCCCAAAGAGACGAGGTTTTATACAATCTTAAGTTATTTTAACTACTCTTGGTCATCACGTCGATTTATTCAATGATAACCATTAGTTGCAAATCAAAGCTCCATGCTAGGAGATGGGGGGTTCACAGTGAGTGAAACTCTTGTCATTATGGGATTTATAGCCTGGTGAGTGAGAGATAATAATCAAAAAACTCCTTAGGCTTAAAACCATAGTAAATGCTATGAAAAAAGTATTCACCATGAGATTTGCAGTGTATGTGGACTATTTCCTCAGAGTGTACATTAATTCATTCAACAATTATTATTGAACACCTGGTATGTTCTAGGCATAACTCGGCTGTCTTTGAATCCTTGAAGATCATAAATCGACGGGAAAGATAAATAACAGATATTATAGTACAGTATAATAGAGGCAGAGGATGTGATAGACGGTTTTATGCCTGGCCTATGCAGTCTGAAAGGCCCACCTCAAACACAGACACCTTGATTTGCTAGCTGGGTGGTCTGAGACACACTGCGTAGCCACCACAAGTCAACAGGGAAAAAATTTTGTGGTGTGTATGTAGTGATATTCCCCTAATGGCACCATAGGAATCATAAGAACCAATCAACGAACCAACCAACCAACCAAACAGGGACCAGGTTGTTCACTATCCCTGAAATAGTAGGCTCCCAACCCCATTTTACCTACATTCCACCTGTTTCTTATTTTCAGCAACTCATTTTCTATCACTGTATGTAAAGTTAACACCATTATCTTCCTCAGGGTTGCTATGGGGATTAAATGAGATAATGTATTTTTAAAAATTCAGTAATTTATATTCAACAATATAATTTATGTTAAATATATTTAACATATAATACATATGTTAAATGTTTGTATTTATATTTAAGACAGCACCTTAAAATTAAAGAAAAATATACATTGAAATTTCACTGTTCTTGATGCTTCTGGAATGTTGTGAATTTTAAGTTGATCAATTCTAAATGCCACTGAAAAGAAAAATCTGTGAGAACAAAGGATTTAAGATATATTAAAGCACTTGTTCCATAAACTAATAGGCAAAATATGATATTTTATTGAATATTCCATATATATATATATATATATATATATATATATATATAAATTCTAGCTTGAAATTTGAGGAAACTTTTATCACTAGCTCCTTTTTTACCCCCTGTTCAGTTGAATTATTCAGTTTATTTCTTGTCTGGCACTTTCACAATTATTCATTCAAGATTATTCAACACCAAAATAAAACCAAAAGTTCATACTGTGGATCAATTGCGTGAGAATGAAGCAAAAAAAGGGCTTTCTAGTGTTTACAAACATGACTCAGGATGACTAACGATGTGTGGATGTGTGGAGAAAGAGGAAAAGGGAACTTCGTGAGGTAAAAGACCAAGCTATTTTTAGATAGATTTTTCATGCTAGAATCAGGAAGCGATTGAAACTTTCCCTTTCCTGATATGATCCTTCTGTGGAAAAGGTTAAAAATGGGTGACTATAGAGACGGTGATTACAGGATGGAAAAAACGACCTCCTTTCTGATGTCTCGTTTCTGTTTGTAAAGACTGAGAAACAATGACCCAGACTATGACTAGAGCAGACGAGTTGGAAAGGGGTATTTTAGAAGAATGCCATGAGCAAGAACATTGCTGCTTCGTAAAATATGGCAATATGCCAGATTTTCTATCATAAGTATCCATTTTCGTTGTTGGACACCTCATATACTTCAGATTTCCATAGACTAATTCATGGTAAATTTACATAATACTAAAATGATTTTCTGTGGAAATAAAAATTTGATAGTACTCTTCAAAGCAATACTTTGTAAGATATACTCATTTTTGAGTACTAAGACACTGTGAAGGATAAGAAAAACAGTCTAAATAACACAGAAATATATTCAAACTATAGTGTGAGTGGCATATATATGCCATTTTATTTTTATATATGGATAAATATATATTTATATGTATTTTTAAAATATATAAATACTTATATATAATAAACTAGCTTTTCTCAAGAGGAAATGAACTTTTTCTCTGCACACACCTAGGATATGTGCTTTCTATGATGTTTCTCAATATTTAAAATCTATTTTTGGATTGGGAAGAGGTATAAGTATAAATATGCATATAAATATGTAAATAAATTGAATCTTAAAAAAGTGATTGAGGTAATAGAAGATACAATGGCTAGAAACTACAATTTAGAATTCAATATTTTGTGGGTATGGTCATCATCCTTCCAATAAAAAGCATGCTGGTATTAGGATCCAAGAACTTTATAATGCATCAGGGGTGAAAATAATTTTGTATATTTAATAATGTGTAGATTTACATAGCACTTTATATTTCTTGTTAGTTCTTCACTAAGATGTTACTATACCTTCACAAAAATATGTAGAGAACTTAATGTTGGGTATATCTACTCGTCAGAAGCATCTGATCCTTAATGACCAATATACACGTAGCGGGTTCAGTGGGGGCCCTCAAAAAGATAAGTCCATGCTCTTACCCCCCTACCCAGTCCAAGGACATATGAATGTGACTTCATCTGGAAGAGGGGTTTTTGCAAATGTAATTAAGCTGAGGGTCTGAAGATGAGATTGTCATGGGTTATCTGGGTGGGCCATAAATCCAATGACAACTGTCCACATAAGAAGACACATGCACAGAGGAGAGGCCATATGGAGCCAGAGGCTGACACTGGAGTTTTGTAGCCACAAGCCAAGGAAAGCCTGGAGCTGCCAGAAGCTGGAAAAGGCAAGGACAGAGCCTTTGGCAGGGAATGTGGCCCAGAGGAAGCCTTGATTTCAATTTCTGGCCTCCAGAACTATGAGAGAATCCATTTCTGTTGTTTTAAGCCACCCCGTTTGTGGTAATTTGTGATGGCAGCCCTTGGAAACTAATATTTGAGGTAAATCTATAAATGCTACATTTAACAGGGTGTTCCCTTTATCAGCCATGGTGGATCACTGCCCGGAAAGCTAACACTCGGACCAGTTCGACCATGATGGTGCGACGAATCAAAATACAAGTCAGAAGTAAATCATACAGCAGAGGCTCTAACACAAGGATCATGCCATAACGTTAACAAATAAATCAGGTTAGTGTGGGAAAATACAATTTTTTTTTCTGCTTTGAGTGTGTGTGTGTGTGTATGTGTGTTTAAGTTTGATAGAATTTTGGCCTTGAGTGAAAAACAGAAAGATGAAGTCAATTTAAATACATTACTTCTATCATTTATGAAGATTGACTCATCTCCAATTTTCCTTCCTTCCCTCTTCTTTGCCTTCCCTCCGTGCCTACTTCTCTCCTTTTCTCCTTCCTTTTCCTTTGAAGAAAATGAGCCCATTGTTCTGGTTTCTGCTCATTAAGCATTTAAAAGGGCACTGAAAAACTGAGTTAGATTTATGTCCAATATATGGCAACATAATATAAAATAACATTATTTATGGCATAATAACTCTAATCTAGTACTCTCTATAAAATTTAGTAAGGCCAACAAACAAACAAACAAACCCCAAAGCTCCAGTGGTAAACTCTGAATTTTCCTCTACTCCTTGCTTGCTCCTCACCGGAGCCAAAGCTTTCTTAAAAATGTTTTTTTCTAAAATCACAGTCTGTTTCTTTTGCAGACTTGAATAGGAAGACCCTGGCTTATTTTCATGACCAACATTAAAGACAAATGCTATTAGAATTCTAATGGCGAAATAAATTTGCACGGCATATACCTAAGCTATTAAAGGGTTAATAAAAAGAAACCTGACAAAATGAAACACAGAGCTGCTTTTCTTAAATCAATTAATAAGAATATTATTTAGAATCATGAGGCTCTTTATATCCAGACTACTATAAGGTGTGTGCCTACAAACCTAAAAAAAAACCCATAACAAAAAAACAAAACAAAACAAAAAACCCCTCTGGTATTACTGACAGTGACATCATCAGTTTCCAAAACCAGTTACAACAAGATATATTAAAAAACTGTGATTGCCGCTATCAAAAGCCATGATATCTCCCTGACAAAATCTGAGACGTAATTATTCTTATGAAATGCTTATATCAATAATTGTGGAATAAAATTTATGGTTTTATTTTTTGGTCCAGCATTTTTGCTCTGTTCTTTTATTACAAATGGCATTCATATTTCAGTTTTAAAAACAAAATTATTCACTAGTTAATCGACTTAGTAAAATCCTGTTATTACACTGGAGCTTCTCCTCTCCTATCAAAAAGCTTCATGTAGATTCCTCATCAATTTTTAAAACTTACCATATTATATCTAAAATTAGTATCCTAAAAACAAAGAAAAATTAAAATAAGTGTCCTACTTCAGCATTAGTATTTTTTTTTTTATCAATTTAAAAACTATATTTAGGGGGTGCCTGGGCACCTGGGTGGCTCAGCTGGTTAAATGTCCGACTCTTGATTTCGGCTCAGGTCATGATCTTAGGGTTGTGAGATTGAACCCCACGTCCAGCTCCGTGCTGGGCATGGAGCCTGCTTAAGATTCTCTCTGTCTCTGTCCCTCTCTGTCCCTCTGCCCCTTCTCTCTCTCTCTAAAAAAAAATATTTGGGTAATCTTTTAGATCCATAAAGAAATACATATTTTATAATGACAATCATAACACTCACTAGTTAAAAAAATCATTTTCAATGTTCCAAGAGAGCCTGAAAAATTCATTTTGTTCACTTTGAATCTCCTGACGTTCATTTTTTGGGAAAAAAAAGTAATATATAATGTATTGCAATTTCCTTTATATCAAGTCTCTGAAAATACTGTTGCCAGAGTGATGGGTTTTATGTGATCCTAAACCAATAATAAAAGGAAATATATACATACGGGGGAGGGGGTGAGATGAAAGGAATTGACTAAGTAATTCTAAAGCACATCTATGAGAATGCATAGCCGGAAATGTCTACAGAATTTGTAACTCTATATACATGGAGTGATTGTAGACTCTAAGATGGTCAACATATAATAAAGCTATAGCTATTAAAATACAGTGTGGTATTGAGAAAAGAATTGTCAGATTGTCAGATGAACCAATGGAATACAGCAGATTAAACACAAAACAGATCTAGGCATTCTACACTAGTAATATAGTGACGGGATAAAGGAAGCATCACAAATAATGTTTAAAAAGTCTTTGAGGGATTATGTTATTATACACCCAATACATTGAAAAATATTAATGAGTTAGACTATTTTAAAGTATCATAAAAAGGAAAATATCAATCTGTATGCAACTGATCTTGTTAAATATGAATTTTAAGAATAAAACCAGTGAAAGAAGTATCTACCTAAATACTGAAAATGTGAAAGTCATCAGAAATAAAAATGCCAATACAAATGACTCATTAGATCATATTTGCAAAAATAAGACAAACTTTAATATCGTTAAGATATAAAATAACACTTAATGAATGGCAGCAATACTAATAATCCAATTAAAAGTAGTTTAAAAACATCAGTATGCACTAACCACAACAAACTATTTACTCTCACAAACAAAGGGAAAAAATTGAAGCAAAACATGTTTCTCTTTCTTTCTGTCATATTGCAAATTTTTTAAACTTTTTTTGGGGGATAATTTTATTTATTTATTTGAGAGAGAGACAGAGAGCACAAGCCGGAGGGGGAGGAGAGGGAGGGAGAGAAGCGGGCTCTCTGCTTTGATGCAGGGCTCGATCCCAGGACCCTGAGATCATAACCTCAGCTGAAGGCAGACGCTTAACCAACTGAGCCACCCAGGTGCCCCTTAACTTTGTTTTTAATATTTTTCAGCCAACAAAGCCATGTAAAACAAGGACTAGCATATACAATCTGATATAGTAATGTAAATTGGTGTGACTTTCTGGGAAAGAAATCTGAAAATATTTATTAGAAGTCTTAAACTAATACATATCTAAGAAGCCAACCTAAGCAATTAATAAAATGTGTGATTAAAGATTAAGGATAATCACTAGAGAGAAAGTGACAAGATAGCAATAATCTGAAAGTGGAAAACAGAGCATTGTTAAAAAATCCTTGCATATTCACATACAGAGATACCATGCTGTGTTTATAATTATGTTTAAAAAAAATTTAATGACATGGGAAAATGCTCATGATATAATTTTAAGTAGAAAGAAGTAGAATGCAAAGCAATATGATCCTGGTGTGTACACACACACACACACACACACACACACACACACAGAAAAACGACTAAAGGAAAACAGTAAAATATCAGCAGCTATTGTCTATGAATAACAGAAATGATATATATTCTAAATGTACAAATTTTTTACAGTAAGTATATATTCTTCTTAATTAGAAATAATGAATCAAAGTCCATTTAAAAACTACAACAAAGAACAATGGTTCTTTTTAGAGGTACAAAGTGATATCCTCAAACCTTCCCAACATTAAGTCATGAGGTAGCAGAGCTGTGATTCACATATCGAAGGATGGCTTTGACCTTTATACTCCCATTGGTGAAATGAATAATCCAGGGTCTTCCGCCTCCAGAACTAGCTTCTAAGCTATCATCGTAGAGTCATCCATCGGAGCTCACCTCCCCACTGCTGCTCACAGTCATCAAATCCTGCTCTTGGCTTTCTCAATTACCCGTTCTATACAGTACTTCATTATCCTACGCTTGGATTACAGTAAATCCCTCTTTTTAAAAAAATTTCTTCATTTTTAAAAAAATTGCGGGGCTTGAACTCATGACCCAGAAACGAGAACCTGAGCTGAGATCAAGAGTCGGACACTTAACTGACTGAGCCGCCCAGGCGCCCTGTAGTAAATTCCTCTTAATTTGAATCTTTTGCTCTTCATCTCCAATTCATCCTACTTTCCACCATGGAATTAATCATCCTAAAATTCCAGTTTCATGAAGTCGTTTGTCAGCTGCAAACTCTTCACTGATTCTCTATTTCCCATCATGCAGGCCTAAAGCCCTCCTAAAGGGAGCTTAATATTTATCACTTCTAATCAGATTGCTCCATCTCCTCCAATGTGCTCACTGCCATCCCTGTGCCATTTTCATCCTGTTCTATTTATTTCCCTGCTCATCTCCTTCAGGACACACCAATCTAGTCTTATATGGATCTCCCATAACACACATGCTTATATAAAGCCAAATAACTATCTAACAGTAAGTTGCTCATTTTCCTTCCAATGACTCTTGTGAATAAAAGTCTTTCTCCCAAAAAAGCTAAAATGTTCTGGAGATTAAGAACCATGGTTTATCATTAACTGCTGCACACAGCGCACAGCACAGAAAAAAAATACATGTACAACATGTTCAAAGGAGGCATCTAGTAAAGGGGAGAGATCATTAGATTGTCATTCTGGAGCCTTGGAATCTGGTCCAGCTTGACCACTACTTAACTAGCACTTTCCCAGCCAGGTCCTGGGCTATGTTCTATTCACCCGTTATCTTATTTAATTTGTTGATGTGATGAAATTGCTCATCTCACCAACCCTTGTTTTCTTGTCAGAATACCAGTAACTGCCTCAAAAAAAAAAAAAAATCAAATGTGAAAGCATTTGTAAAAAGAGAGACTTTATATATATCAAAGAGTTGTTATGATAGCCACAGTTAGTCTTGAGAGCAGTTTCATCATAGCATGATGGGAAGGAAAGCAAATGTCAGAGGACCTGGGTTATTACTGACTTCCTGGTTGACCTGGGTTATCACTGGCCCTTCCTGGTTGACCTGGGTTATCACTGACTCTTCCTGGTTGACCGGGGTTATCACTGACTCTTCCTGGTTGGGAGATCATGGACTATGTCACTTAACTCTATGAATTTCCATGTCTTAATCAATGAAATGGGGATAATAACTCCATCACTCTCACAGAATTTCATTCATTCACTCACAAAAAATGACCTACTCACACTTTGGCCGGCACTTATAATACAATTAGAACCAAATGATTAAAACAAAACATACATTCAAAATAGTGTCCTAGTTCCCAAGGAGTTCACAGACAGTGGAAGATATATGTATTGTGAACAAATACAGACACTACACCATGAAAACTGCCATATTTAGAAGAATCTACTAAGTCCTTTGTACTGAAACTCTATCTGCGAAGGTCAAGAAAGATAACATTTGAGATGTGTCTCAAGAAATTTTGAGGTGTTCCAGGTGGAAAGAAGAGTAACGTTCATGGTCTCACTTGGGTGAGGCCACAGTGCTGCTAAGCAATATATGTTGCCTATTCAGAACTTTTTCTCATTTCCTCAGAGGCAGACTTTTATTCTCCCCAGGATCCTGGCTCCACCACCTCCACCCTCTCACCCTTAAGAGATACCACTGAATTCTAATTCCTACAAAAGTGAGAAGTCATCAGATGAGTACTTTCTTAACTTCCCCTCTCCATGCCTAACAGTGACCTTCCATCCACAGCCATTATCTTCTCCCTCCCCTTGCCCCAATATCGACATTTCTATATCACTCTCCACCTGTATTTTTGTATCTCCTTTGCACTCCTTACCCATGGAAACTTCCGAGGGCTGTGACCCTATCACATATGTCATCTCTCCATTCTCCAATAATGTCTTCATTAATGACTCCCAGCCATCAGCATTTAAACACATTCAAGTCTCTTATTAACAACCCACCTCTCCATATACATAGTTTTCCTGCTTCCCACCTCTTGCAGATACAGCGCATCTCCTTCTTCCTTGGACAGTCTACAGGATTATCTCCATTTTCTTATCTTCCACTCCTTCAAATCACTGCAATATGATTTCTGCCCTCACAATGTTATTGAAACTGCCTTTGTCCCGTTCACCATAGACTTCCTTGTTGTTAAGTATCTTCAACTGGTTTTCACAACACTGTATACTTCCTTGATTTTTGTTATTTTCCCCTGATAATTGCTGTCAAATCTTCAAAATAGTATTTCATGTCCTCTTCTCTGAGTATAACTTCCCATGCATGGTTTTAATTATCTTTTACTTGCTAACATCCAAATCTCAGCCTAAGTTCCTTGAACTTCAGATAGGTTGCATAATTCTTGTTCTGCTTAAGACTGTGAACTTTAATGTAGGCCATGGGGAATCATTTACAAGTTTCCTCTTTCTCTTTTTTTCTCTTTTTCTTTTTACAAGTTTCTTTAAGAAGGGGAGGGATTGAATCACATCTGTGTTTTTAAAATATGACTCACAGTAATGTAGAAAAATAGGCTCAAGAGATAAGAAATTGGAGAGAAGAGGACTGAGATATCTACAAGGCTTGCAAAAGAACATGCTAGATAATGGAATGCTATATAAATTCTCCTTACCTTGAATGGAGGACTAGAGTCACTTGGACGTGCAGAAAAGTCAAAGGAGATAATGAGATCAACTCCCCTCTGAGGTCTCAGGATCAAGGGGTATGGCAGGTTAAACGTGAGGCCACTGTCCACGACATGAATCTTTTTACTTTTGACATCCAGTGGCTCATATATTTGCTCAAACTCGTCAGGATCTTTAAAAAGGAAAGAAACAAAAGAATGAATTCAGTGACCATTTAACATTATTTAGAACATAAAAATATTTTTAATGTAAATTTGTGAGTAGAATTTCATCTGGGTAGGCCCTCAGGCTTTGAAGACAAACATAACTGGGCATGAGTCCTGCTTTAGCAATGGCAAATGAATTATTGTCTTTAACTTATAGTTTCCACATCTGTACTTTCAGGGTAAAGGATCAAATAAGGGTGCTGTGAGGATTAAGTGGGACAGCGCATGGAAAATACTTAGATCAGGCCCCGGCATTAACTCTAAGCTGCGATTTGGATTTGTTTAACCGTATTACTTCACTTTACCTAGGTCTTTACTGGCTTAAAAACATTTCCTCAGACATTATTTTGATTTAAGTCGTAACAGACATGTGAGGTAGATGATATCTATAAGTGAAGGATGAAGTAAATTCATCTCTATGGTGACAGAACTGGGGAGTGGAGGAGTCTGAATGGATCCCACACTGCATCTCCTGAGGTGATGGGAGTCCAAGGAAATACTCCAGCCAACACTTCAGCAGACGTGTATTGTCTGCTACTATTTGGGCTCTGTTCTAGATGCTGAACAAGATGCACACTCTGCTCTAACAAGCACGTGACTGACAAATCAGTAAACAAATGGTTCAGGCAGTATTAAACGCATTGTAGAAAATGATAGAGGGTCATATAATAGAGAGTAACTTCAGCTGAATAATCAGGAGAGACCTTTTTGAGAAGACCTTGAGCTGAGACCAGAGTAATAATATAGAACTGGCCAACCAAAGATTTGGGGGGATATTTTTTCCAGGGAGAGGAAAGAGCCAGAGCAAAGGCCCTGAGGCAGAATCAGACTTGGTATGTCTGAGAAACAGCAAGAAGCCCAGTGTGGTTCCAGTATTGGAGGAGAGCAGAATGAGAGGACAAGGGGATCTGAGAAAGCAGGGTCTAGAAGTCATTTATGTTTTAATACAAAATAGTAAGATGGTCCTCTTCACGTTTATGTGTGGTGCCACTCATTCACTTCCCAGGAAAGAGAGATGTGATCAGAATGGAACTGTTTTGAGGTGAATGAAATAACATGCAATTGTTTTGGTCTGTCTCCTTGTCCTCACACATGTTCCGTTAAGAAGAAGGCTGGAAAGTTCAAGAACAGAGTGAAGATGTTCATACTAGACATGCATGATGATCTCTGAGAAAGCTAGTAACTTCTATTTGGCAAGCCTTTTCACAGAGGCAGTAATAAAAACTAGAGGGTCAGACTGACTTGTGTTTATAGAACCCCCTATATTAACTATAAAATAGTTAATACCTATTTTCCAGGAAAACGTTCAGCATATGGTGAGAACCCACAGCATATTCATTTCCTCCATATATTTCTTTCTTTTTTTTTTTTTTAAAGATTTTATTTATTTATTTGACAGAAAGAGAGACAGCCAGTGAGAGAGGGAACATAGGCAGGGGGGATGAGAGAGGAAGAAGCAGGCTCCCAGCAGAGGAGCCTGGTGTGGGGCTTGATCCTAGGACTTCGGGATCACACCCTGAGCCGAAGGCAGACGTTTAACGACTAAGCCACCCAGACGCCCTGTTTCCTCCATATATTTCTAAATAAGAATGATACTGATTATAATCCTCTCATAGTGAATTTTATCATTACGTTTTAAGAGCAAGGGATCCCAAAGAAAGGCAAATCTTTAAATTCTTCGTGTCCCATTAAACCCACACTCCTCCTTATTAAAATTGGAAAAGCACCGAAACAATTAAGCTTGACATTTATTCAATGTGAATCGAAACAGTTCTAGATTTGGGCTTAGTTACTTAAGAAAATGTTATTATCCTTTCAGTTTCTACAGTTAACAGGGAATCATGTGTTTTTTTTCTCTCTCTCCTGTTTATTAAAATTTCTCATCCCTAGAATACTGAATAACAAGTGAATGTTACAAACATAGACTAGTGTGTTTAGGAATGAAGAGGAAAAGAGTTTACAGCTGAGGTGAACTGTACTACCCAGAACTGGTGAATGAGAAAAGGTGTGACTGAATGGTCTTAAATAAAAAAACCCAAATATGCTAAAACAAAAACAAAAACAAACCCACAACCCTCCCCCCTCCCAGCTATGGGGGGGAGTGGTTTAGACAAGAATAAGGTCATATGATTGAGCATATGACTGAATGAAAAGGTAGGCCAAGTTAAAAAAAAAAAAAAGTCTTGCTATATCTGAGGTGAATGCGTAGGCCAAAAAGAAGAGAAAAGAGAAATTATTTGGTAAATAATCATCTCCAGGTTAACTCTCCTTTCTTTTCTTATCAAGCATGTGTGGATTGTAGTGACAAAGTACTTTTCTACCAGCCAAGATTCTAAATTTCCATCTATCACAGAAACTCAAACCTAAGAATTGTAACATTGAAATATAGATATATTATCAAACACGATTTTAATATTTATTCCTCTGAAATGTTTATTGTTTAAAAATTACATATGTAAAAATAAGTTTAAAAAAATAAAAAATTACCTGTGTAAACTTTTGAAAGGTGAACAATTGTGGGTCTTTGTCTTATATTAGTTTTTAAATATTTTACTAAGAAGCTGGATGTTCATTATTTGGGTACTTTTATTTCTCCTAAAAGCAGTTTCATTTATTTTGAGTGTCTCGCATGTATTAGAAATTTCACATATGAGATTGATCATCCTTCAAAGACTCTTACAAAAGAGGTATTATTAGTGTCATTTTAAAGATAAGGAAGCTAAGAACCAAGAGGTACAGTTTCAGGGGCGCCTGGGTGGCTCAGTCATTAAGCATCTGCCTTCGGCTCAGGGTGTGGTCTTGAGTTCTGGGATCGAGCCCCACATCAGGCTCCTCTGCTGGGAGCCTGCTTCTTCCTCTCCCACCCCCTGCTTGTGTTCCCTCTCTTGCTGCCTGTCTCTCTCTCTCTCTGTCAAATAAATAAATAAAATCTTAAAAAAAAAAAAAAAAAGAGGTCCAGTTTCACACAGTGATAGTCAGGATTCCAAGCCAGGCCCAGGCCTGAGCCGTCTGTACCATGTGTCCTGTGTTACTTCAGTAAGTGGTGTGGGCCACAGAATGGAAAAGGTTTCAAATGGCTAACTTAAAAAGCAGTGATTACAATGTAGAGAGACTAACTACCCATGCGGCTATCGATCATCAAAACCACGTTAATATGTGTCTTTAATCACAAGTAAACCCAAACATCTTAAAAACACATTAGTGGCAATATTTTTCACAATGCAGTGATTTTCCCTAATATAATAAAGTGTAATGACAGTTCACAAATATTTTTCTTTGGCTTCTTACACTTAGTGCTTTTTTTTAATTTTAGCTAAAAGATTTACTGAAACAGGCCACTTCTCTTATTCTGTTTGATATGCTCCTTCTTGTCATGAAACTGGTAGTCTCCTTTTTTTCTCTTTTCTATCCAAGATAACATCTGAGAGAGATACCATGACGTGACCAATTTCCAGCTCTGGCACGCAGCTAAACACCATGGTTCCACCCTTCCAAATAAACTGACAGGAAGTAGTGTTTCTTAATTGTGTTGCAAACATCATAGTTTTGCAAGATATTAACAGATGTTCTATACACAAAATAAGAATTTCATGATCAAATAGGTTTGAGAAATAGAAGGTCAACAGCTTAAAGTAATGGCCAATTATATTGTGTGTTTCCTGTCTCCTTACTATGCCTTGGGCTAACTGCCCTTTTTAATGAAGATGCTACTTAAAAAAAAAAAAATGCCACTTAATTTTCACACGAAGTCTATAAGATAGGTACCACTATTATTTCTATTTTGTAAGTAAACTTGGAGTAAATAGTGAAGACTGTCGCAAACTCGCTGCCCTATGGTTCCAGGTTCCATCTGGCTCAGGGGTGTTGGTTTTTAGGTTGGCTCTGTTTTTCTATCATTGTTGTAACTGAGGTTTATGCTAAGTGACTGCTCAAGACTGTCCTGCTAATAAATGGCCCAGCCAGGATTCAAATGTAAGCCAGACTGCTTTTCAAGTACTATCTTGAGGCACCGTAAGCAGGGCTGCTTAAATTTATTAGAGCAGCCCATCGCATTGTGAAGAGGGGGACAGAATTAGTTTTTCCAAATTTATTTGAATTTGAACCCGATTTATTGTATAACACCTACTAGAATGTCCGAGAGTTTGATAAACCCCCCTATGGCAATATCCTCCCACAATTTAAAACATACTTGGCTTCTAAACCTGTAAATGAGTCAATCAGGTTCTTTGCGAGGTATGGAAATATGCTGTGTTTTATAATTATGTACCATCTCCTTAAAGCAGTTCAGCTATGGATAATTGAGATGCTCATTTTTTAAAAAGATTTTACTTATTTACTTAGTTGACAGACAGAGAGAGCGAGAGCACAAGCAGGGGGAGTGGGAGAGGGAGAACAGGCTCCCCGCTGAGCAGGGAGCCCAATGCGGGATGCGGGGCTCCATCCAGGACTCTGGGATCATGACCTGAGCCAAAGGCAGATACTTAACCGACTGAGCCACCCAGGCACCCCTGCAATGGTCATTTTATAAATACCTTACACAGATTCAATTTATGATGTACAAAAATGTTTGGATGCTTGTGTACTGAACTCTGGCCTAAATTAACACATGCCTCGATTTTTTATTCCAGATGGTATGTGTCACAGTAAGTAACATAAACAGAAAAGTAAACAGGAAAGAAGTCACATAAATAATGGACAGCTTCTCCGAAATTAGTTTTTAAAGGTATACAACTATTTTGAAGTAAACAAATGAGAGGCATTCCCTCATCTTATTATTTCTCTTATTTTCAAAAGACTGTCTACAAGGTGAAGTAATAGGCACAAAATGGTACTATTTTTTTCTCATCTGAGGTTGAGAGATTGTTTTAATTCTAAGATACTCAAATTTTAATCCGTACAAACGAAATCATCATAGGGTAAACTAAAATGTAAGATTTTCCTAATATCTAGATAAGATAAAAATCTCTATTTCTTTTTTGCATGGGGAGAGTACAAAAATGAGAGAAATAACCTTAATGTTTTAATTAAATTATGGTATTTTTAACTGTATAATAAGTAGGTTTTTTAAAAAGATTTATTTATTTATTTATTTATTGGGGGGGGTTGAGAGAGAGTGAGCATGAGCGGAGGGAGGAGCAGAAGGAGAGGGAGGGAAGCAGTCTCCCCGCTGGTTGCAGAACCTGCTGTGGGGTTTGACCTCACGACCCTGAGGTCATGACCTGGCTCAGGTGCCCCTGTATAATAAACAGAAGTTTTAATGGAGACTTTATGAACCAAGATGATTACAGTTTTTGGTACATGTTTTAATTTTTAGCTCCACACACGTGGCTAGTCTAAAACTTGGAAATATTCGGAGACAGACAGGGTGTACTTTAGTAAGGACCTGAGAGAGCACTAATCGATTTAATAAAACCAATCTAACACGCAGTCATTTTTAACAGCGTTAGTCTGTAAATTATGAATTTGAATGAACTCATCACTGACCTGACTAGATTCTTGACTGAAATCTATATGCCATACACATCTTTTTTTTCAGCTGGATAAATACAGAGTGAGTGAAATAGAATTTTTATGAGATACGACATTACAAAATAAAATTTAAAGTTCTTTGCAAAGAGCATTAATTGAAAACAGTTTTTGGTTAACACATTCCAAAATACGTCAACAAAAGAATGTTTAGTCGATGTAACACCATATTTTGAGATGATTACATTTTCTACTTCCTCCTTTTACTTCATGAGAACTGTCCATGAGTCTTCTTTCAAAGGGCACCCAGTAAAGAAAGGAGTCAGATTAGGTGACATACAACGATATTCTCCAAGCACCACAGAGAGAAGTAAGGACTGTGTCTTCACTGACCCAGTTCCATCAGAATCAGCGGTGCTGGGTGTCAGTTTTTCTCTAGTTTTCTATTATTCTTAACTAAAATACATAAATCCTTCCGTGAATCAAAACTTCACGGAAAGGTCAAAAACTAATTTCAACTTTTATGAGGGCAAGGATTACAGTGTCTCATGGACGACTGGCTTCCTAGTACCAAACACGTTGCAAGTGCTCTGTAAATACTGTGTGAATGCACGAATAAACAAAAGAAACAAGGAAGATGAAAATGGAGAACAATTTGAAAACAGGCGAAAATAATGAAAGACACATTTCTTAAGGTTGCCAAATTTATCTACTAAAAATACAAGATGCTGTTAAATTTGAATTTCAGACACACAACAAATAATGCTTTAGTACAAGTAAGTCCTAAATGTTGCAAGGGCCACACTTACACCACATATATATACATATATATGGTTTGGAATTCAAATTTAACTAGGCCTGCTGTATTTGATCTAGGAAGCGGAACACCTCTGAATCTACATAAAATATTGCAAAACCACCAGGGAGTTGTTAAGATGCGGAGGGCAGAATGCATGCTATGCAAACCACAGGAGCTATTCTGGGTAGCCCTATCAAACTAATAACATAAAACAGATGTAATATAGTACACAGAAAGGAAACTTCCATTTGACATCAGCAAAACAATGACTAACAAAAACAAGGGCTGAGGGGAAGGGAGTCTAGCAGAAAGGAAAAGCTTCTGAGCAACGCTGAGGTCTGTGACCCCATTCTAGGTCAGCTGAGAAAACTGTAGGCAATGAGAATGACTTTCTTTGATCTTTGTTTTCTTTAGAGTAAAATAGCTCTAAAGATTCTTTCTAGCTCTAAATGACCTTTGAGACTAAGTTTTTTAATGGCTGTCATCATTGATCCATAAAGCCTAAGTTTCTAAGGAAGACACATTTAATGGGTATGATAATGGCAATGAGTATAATCATGGGCCACAAGACAAATGAGGTCACCGATTAATGGGCAAGGTTTTTTTTTTTTAATTTTGGATGAATTTTAAAATAGATATTGACTCTAATCACAAACAGACTTTTATCATTGTTAATATGAAAGGGTATGGATTGCATGCCATACCTCACATCCTAGACTTCGATGCCATAAACATAATGTAAAGTATAGTGAGTTTCTAGTCTTCTTGTTTAAAAAACAAGGGAAACCTTTGCTTTTGCAATTTCCTTTCAGCTCAAGCAACAAGTGGAAACAGCACTACCAGAAACACCACCAAACCTAAAGCCATGTCCTAATTTTCACAAATATTTTATAGGCATGATGCTTAACCAGAGAGCAGAAGAAAGGGTTTTGGAAATATTCCACCTACGTTTCTAAAGCATTCTGTTGATGCCCGTAAGCAGAAATGACTGAGAAACGACATCTGGGCAGTTAACAGAAAAATGATGGTATGATGACGTAGGAAGATTTTAGATGACAGGATCATTATAAGAAAGATTATTATGTATTGATTAGTCACAAAGGCAAATTTAACTTTTAATTTGAAACATGCATGGAACTGAAGAATAAAGGGAATTATTATTCCTTGGAATTTGACAAAGTAACAAACAGGACAGTTGAGTGGGTTCTTACCAGCTGGCCTTAAGAAAGTTACCTAATATTTCTGAGAACTGGAGGGACAGGCCCAGGAGCCTCACAGACACTGAGACCGGTGATATCAACTCCACTCTGAACCTTGGGTTGCAGGCCCTCCTGTGCACACAGTTGGGCTAAGGACCACCTTAACCAGAATCCCATATGTGCCGGTTCTGCTGAGACCTGCCCTTTGCCAAGGAAAAACACCCACACGAGATTCAAAGGAGGAAATGAGACAGAGGCTACATTTCTGCCATTTCCACTGCCAAGCACGGTTGTGGGGGTGATTCTGAAGCGTTTTTGGAATCATTCCTGGAAGCTCAGCCTGGAGCTTGCTCTTCCAAGCCCTGGAACAACTTTGTAAACACCTAATTCCCTACTTTAAACCCCACTCAGTTAAACAAGGGAGACGGTTTCCTGTTTTCTGAGTGAACCTTGTCCAATACAGAGAGGATCCAAGGTCCCTCCTCAGTGTTTGAGTGAAAATTTTCTACGCTGACATATCTATGCCATTTCCTGTCCAACGAATATTTTTCTTCCAAAAAAACAGACTTTTGAATTAAATGGATGTTGCTGTAATTGAGCATAAATGGATAGGTATTGACAATGATCAAAAGGCTTCTCCCTAGAAAGGAATAAAGATCTCCTGGATTAGCTTCCATGGATTACGTTTTGTGTGCTTACCTGCTACAGCTGTATCCAATTCGTCTTCATCCAATGATTCCTGTGTCATAAAGTCTTTCAGAGGAGACATTGGATAGGATGTATTGAGATTCAAGCCCAACATGAAGTTGTGCACCTTCCCAGCACGTCCTTCTCTGGTATTGAATAAAGCTGAATCACTCACCAAAGCCATTAACATACGATGGACCCAACTTGCTTGATTATCATTGTGATATTCCCTTTCAGCATCTTCATTTTCAGTGCCTAAGGAAAAAGAACCAGAACATTATATAGATTCCCAAGTCCCTTAAAAAAAACTTTGGATAAGTACCTAGTAGCACAATTGCTGGATTGTAGGGTAGCTCTATTTTTAAGTTTTTTGAGGAACCTCCATACTGTTTTCCAGAGTGGCTGCACCAGTTTGCATTCCCACAAACAGTGTAAGGATTCCTCTTTCTCCACATCCTCACCAACACCTGAGGTTTCCTGATTTGTTAATTTTAGCCATTCTGACCGGTGTGAGATGGCATCTCACCGTGGTTTTGATTTGTATTTCCCTTGATGCTAAGTGATGTTGAGGAATTTTTTCATGTGTCTGTTGGCCATTTGAAGGGGCACAGGCACCTCAGTGTTTATAGCAGCAATGTCCACAATAGCCAAACTATGGAGAAAGCCCAGACGTCCATCAACAGATGAATGGATAAAGAAGATGTGTGTGTGTATGTGTGTATATATATATATACACACATACATACACACACACACACACACACACACATATATATATATACACACATACACACACACATACACACACATATATATATGGAATGGAATATTACTCAGCCATCAAAAAGAATGAACTCTTGCCATTTGCAATGGCATGGATGGAAGTAGAGCATATTATGCTAAGGGAAATAAGTCAGTCAGAGAAAGACAAATACCATATGATTTCACTCATATGTGGAATTTTAGAAACAAAAACATGAACATAGGGGAAGGGAAGGGAAAATAAGATAAAAACAGAGAAGGAGACAAACCACAAGACACCCTTAACCATAGGAAACGAACTGAGGGTTGCTGGAAGGGAGATGGTAGGGGGATGGGGTAACTAGGTGATGGGCATTAAGGAGGGCAACTTGATGTAATGAGCACTGGGTATTATATGCAACTGATGAATCACTAAATTCAACCCCTGAAACTAATAATATACTATATGTTAACTAAACTGGTTTTAAAGAAAATTTGTAAAATACCTTTGGCAATTGAATGGTAAGATTAATAGTGAAGCTCTATGGCTTTTGATTGAACATTTATTTGTCTAACTTACACTAAATATTTCAGTTCATCATTTTTGTTCTTAAGTTGTTCTTACTTTACTCTTTACCTACAGTCTACAGATTGTGTTCTTGATGTGTTACTTGGTCTATTATTACATTTCCAGGCAAACTTCTATTTTCCCCTTTCTGGCCTTCCCCAGTCCTTTCCTTCCTTGTGTCTAGACACACACACACACACACACACATACACACACACATGGAAATTCCACAGTAGCTAATCCTCTCCTCTCCATCACTAAGTTTCCTTCCCTATCCTGTTTAGTAAACATCCAGGAAGCATGCAAACTGAGAGACAGCTGAAGGATTCAACACACATATTTGCTGCTCAGTAAACACTCTATGAACAGTCATTTGATCCTTGCTTATAAAGTTCGGAATTTAAAACCATGTAATTTAAACACATGCTTTAACACGTCTTAAAATTCAGCAATCTTCCGAAAGCAGCAGTTTTAAACGACTTTGTCCTTAAAACTTGTGCACACCTCACCCCTGCTGGGAAGCCACATCGTGGAGCTGCTTAGAACACTGGCTTCAGAATCAGCTTGTCTGGATTGCAATCCTCTCTCCACTGCTTACTAGTTGGTTACCTCTTCTCAGCCTTTGTCTCCTCATCAGGACACCTCACGGGACTGGTGTGAAGATAAACTGAGATAGTGTATTCATGTGCATCTCTTAGAAAAATGCCTGGCCTGTCATGTATTATCTTAAATTCGTAATCAACACTAGTTAGTAGTAGAGACAAGAGGTGACAGTGGCCGCTGCATCATCATTATCATCAATATTATTCATTGATAATCCAAGTCCAGGAATGCTGTGCGGTAGAGCATAATTCCACCGGCCTGCATCCCTCTGTTCAGATTTCTGGGGACTCTATATAAATAGACATGCATACATTAAACTGTATGTGTGTGTATTTGAGAAAAAAGAAAAAGTCTACGTTCAAACTTCATAATTTCTAAGAAATGTTAATTAGACATACATAAAACCATAATAAATACTTGTTTTTATCTACATAAAGATTAGCTTAACCGAGCTGACTAAACGAATGGATCTTTCAGGAGCCAATTCAGATGACTACATACTCACAAAAAATATATACATTTTTCTACTCCCACACTTCTCCAAAACCATATATGACAAAAAAATCTTTCACAAGAACAAATTGGGTTTTCAAGTGAATTGATTTAGGGGCACCTGGGTGGCTCAGTCAGTTAAGTGACTGACTCTTGGTTTCAGCTCAGGTCGTGATTTCAGGGTCATGAGATTGAGCCCCCTGTCAGGTTCCATGCTTAACTTGGAGTCTAATTGGGACTCATTTTCCCTCTCCCTCTGCCCTTCCCCCCTGAGTTCATGCTCTCTCTCTCTCTCAAATAAATAAATAAATAAATCTTAAAAAAAATTAAACTGAGGGGCGCCTGGGTGGCGCAGTCGTTAAGCGTCTGCCTTCGGCTCAGGGTGTGATCCCGGCGTTATGAGATCGAGCCCCACATCAGGCTCCTCTGCTATGAGCCTGCTTCTTCCTCTCCCACTCCCCCTGCTTGTGTTCCCTCTCTCGCTGGCTATCTCTGTCAAATAAATAAATAAAATCTTTAAAAAAAATTAAACTGAATGGTTTATATCTTCTGGTTACATAGGATCTGAAGAAAATCCCAATTATTTTCCAAACATTTGGAGCTTCCTCCCACTCCTCCACTTCCTTCTCCTCCTTTTCCTTCTTCTTCTTCCTCCTCCTCCTTTTCCTTCCATCATAATTACCATCATCATCATTATTATTGTCATTATTATTAAATAAGCCTCACTTCCATACCAAAAGAAGACCTACTTTCCTTATAAGATATTTGGAAATGGCATCATTTGTGGGACAAACCCAGCAGTCAACAGATAAATGATAATCGACTGCTTTTTAGTTACAATACTAAATAAATTTCTATTTGTATAGCCTTTTACAACTTAACTCCCTTTATATGTATTTGCAGTTTGATAATTATAACAATTCTGTGAGAGCAGGTAAAATGATGCCAGTACAGATTTGAAGAAACTAAAGTTGAAAATTCCTAAAGACCTTGCTCAAAATCATCTGATGAAAAATGAAGAAGCCTCAAGAGAATGAGGAGACAAGCCACAGACTGGGAGAAAATATTTGCAAAAAACACATCTGATAAAGGACTGTTTATCTGACAAAGAACCCTCAGAATTCAACAATAAGAAAACAAATATCCCAATTAAAAAATGGGCAAAGGAACTTACAGACACCACACCAAAGAGGACATAGAAATGGCAAGTAAACATATGAAGAGATGGTCCACATCATGTCACCAGGAAAATAATGATTAGAACATCAATGAGATAACACTACACACCTATTAGAAACGCCACAATCCTGAACATTGACATTACTGAATGCTGGTGAGGATGTGAAGCAACAGGGACGCTCACACATGTTCGTGGCAACACAAAACAGTACAGCCGCTTCGGAAATTTTTTACAAACTAAATTAGACTCCCATCACGTGATCCAGCAATCATGTTTCTTGGTTTTCACCCAAAGGAAATGAAAACATATCCACACAAAAATCTGAACATGGATTTTTTTTTTTAAGATTTTATTTATTTATTTTACAGAGAGACAGCCAGCGAGAGAGAGAACACAAGCAAGCAGGGAGAGCGGGAGAGGAAGAAGCAGACTCATAGCAGAGGAGCCTGATGTGGGGCTCAATCCCAGAACACCAGGATCATGCCCTGAGCCGAAGGCAGATGCTTAACAACTGAGCCACCCAGGCGCCCCTGAACATGGATGTTTATAGCAGTTTTAATAATGGCCAAAACTTGGAAGCAAATAAGATGTCCTTCAATAGGTGAATGGATAAATAAACTGATACATTCAGACCATGGAATGTTATTCAGTGCTTAAGAAAAAAAAAAAAAAGAGCTATGAAGCCATGAAAAGACATGGAGGAAACTCAAATGCACATTACTAAGTGAAAGAAGCCAATTTGAAAAGGCTGCATACTGTACGATCCCAACAATCTGACGTACTAGAAAAGGCAAAACCGTGGAGACAGTAGAAAGAAAGTGGTTGTCAGATGTTGGGGTGGGGGACAGAGGAAGAAATAAACCGCACAGAGGGGTGCTTCGGGCAGTGACACTACTCTGTATGAAGTTATAATGGTAGGTGCATGTCAGTCTACATTTGTGAAAGCCTATAGAATATACGATATCAAGAGTAAACCCTAATGTTTGGACTTTGGGTGATAAGGATGTGTCAATGTGGTTTCATAGATCGTAATAAATATACCACTCTGATATAGATGTTGATAGTGGGGGAGGCTCTGTGTGTGTGTGCGCAAGAAATATATGGGAACTCTCTGTTCTTTCTGCTCAATTTTGTTGTGAATCTAAAATTACTCCAAAAATTTTATTCAAAAGGAAAAAAATGAATATTAAGAACCGGTAAGAAATCCCTAAGAACATCCTGAATCTCATTCTCCCATCTAGGTTGGTACTAAAACAAAAGTAGGCATGTACAAAAAGGGCCTTTGAACTTCTCAGCCTTAAGATAAACAGAGGTGATCAAATGTACCAACCATCTATAGCAATTTCCTTAATAATTAACAATCCATTATTACACCTACCTGACAGTCCCTCTATTAATACACACTAATTCTAAAAATGTTAGGCATATACTGTCTATTCCCTTTGTAATGGCCAGCACCCTTCATTAAAAGGAAATTCAAAATTAAAAAAAAAAAGACCCAAACAACTAAAAAAATTAAAGTTAAAAACAGGAAGGAGCCAGAATGAGGACTGAGCTCTTTCCAGGCCAGGGTTCTTTCATGGTTCCTGCCTAATATATGGAATTGGGCCAATCACAGGCTTCCTGAAGCAACAGGACAGTGGGCAAATAGGGACTGAAGAGGAGACTAGGAGCAGGGGCCAAACCTCGCGTCTGGTCGAAAGTTTTGTCTGCCCAGGGAAGGGTTAATTTTTTAAATTTTACAAGAAACTACAGGCTAGCCAAACTGTGGGCTTGTGTCGCTGCATTTCCCAGGGAAGCTACCCTTCCTCTAGTTTATACAAACCCATCTTACGAGGAGGTCACGGCACCGCAGTGAAAAGAGAATTTTAATTTTAATTTTAATGTTGATTCAGCAAGGATAAAACAGGCTCTTCCAATATCTACACCGTGGCGGGAGGAATTCATGAATTTAGAGCAAAAAAAGCGTTTAAGACCTTCTAAAATCTAGATGGTCACATTCACACGATTGTAGGATGTTTACCCAGTTATTATAAAATGTAGAATCACTCCACTTTCCCACATAACACTTGCAACAAATATCCCCGATCCTCACCTTATCCCTGCCCCGAGATCCACACCAAGCCGAAAACTGCCTTGTCAAAATGTGAAAGAACTCATTTACACTTAGAAATAACATCTACGATAAAAAGTTCTTGATAATTCTGGGGTGCCTGGGTAGCACAGTGGTTAGGCGTCTGTCTTCAGCTCAGGGCGTGATCCCGGCGTAACAGGATCGAGCCCCCCATCAGGCTCCTCCGCTATGAGCCTGCTTCTTCCTCTCCCACTCCTCCTGCTTGTGTTCCCTCTCTCGCTGGCTGTCTCTATCTCTGTCGAATAAATGAATAAAATCTTTAAAAAAAAAAAGTTCTTGATAATTCTACCCCACTTCGTCACCGATCTCTTCCTAAGAGGTGGATTGCTGACCATGGGATAAGGCTCAGGAACGGACTGAGAATAATTGTTCACATGATGCTTTATTAATAACAAAATTTTTACAGATGAAATTCTAATTTTTTAAAGCCACGGAAAAATGTTCCCATATCACAATTTTCATGCCAAGAAGCCTGGTGCTGTAATCGGACTTAGAATTTGGTATTTCTATCATCCCAGTTTATTCTCCATTTGTTCCAGGGATAATATTTTGAGGTATTAAAAAGAAAAGCATAAGGGATATTTATATTGGCATATTTTATTATATACACAGCATCAATTATCTCTGTGAACCAAAAGCGACCGTACTCACTATCACTCAGTGGCTTAAGCAGAGACCACCACTAGCATCTTGAGCGAGGAGTCAGACACAACCCATAGTTCCTTTCCAGAGAAGATTCTCTTACCTTTGGGTTCCTGTGATTCATCATCGCTATCTGAGCTGTCATTACTCACAATATGCTCTGCTGTAATATTTTCTGCAGGGAAAAAACCAGAACAGTTGAAGGATCTCAGGTGTCAAGACTCACAATTAAATTTACTGTAAGGAAGAAATCTCAGGAAAACCACCAAGTGACAGCTACGAAGTTTACTAGTGTAAACTTAGATCAATTTAGTACCGAAATTTATTAGTTTTACTAGTATTTTAAAATTTCTCAGTGGACCACAAAATTTCCCAGGACAGGAAAAATTAGTTTAAAACTACTCATTCATGATTTAAAGGAGAGAATTTTATTTGTTTGTCTTAAACCTGACAGAAAGAATAACTTGGTTGTAGCTCCTTGTTATACCAAAAAGGTATATTTTTCTGCAATGAACTATTTTTAAGTAGTGTTTAGGAGGATAAATGTAGGGTAAAACCAAAATGCACAGGGAAACCACAGGACAATTCCTTCAAAATGAATGAAAACTACTAATATAAGGTATCTTTTGATTTTCAATAATACTGAAAATTGTTGAAATGTGTCTTTTGGTGTCAAGAATTTGGTGTCAAGAATTATTAAGAGGGCAGTTATAAAAACTGAAATAGAAACCATAAATCCTTAACACTTAAAACAAAGACAGGAGTAAAATCCACATAATAACTAGCTGTTCTTTTTTTTTCCAAGTAAAAATTACCTAAACTATGGAGTATACAGACCATTCTTATCATCAGCATTTGTAGAAAAATCAAACTTTCTTTGGACACGGACATGAAACCACTTTCTGTATAGTGACTTTTTTCTTCTCCCAGTCAGAATTTTTTTATTTTAAAAAACATGACTCTAAATTTATAATTTTCACTGATAGAATCATTTTAAGGCTTTAAACTCAGAGAAACAGACTCTAAATTTGTAATTTTCAGTGATAGAATCATTTGGGGGCTTTAAACTTGGAGAAATCTATGTATAACTTTTAGTTTCCCCTTATTACTCTGCATATGTTTATTATACCTACATAAATGTCATATACATGAACGACTGAGGGCATATAATGGAAGGCTATTAAATGCTTGAGGTAGTGGGCTGACTTTAATTTTTAGATTTATTTTACCAGCATGATTACACATATGAAATCAATAAAAGATAATGTTCACAGGCTAATATTATTTATTTCATTTCATAACTATTACAGAAAGTAGTTTTGTTGTATAGAAGAGGGGTGGTGTTAAGAAATGATCTGCTCTAGGTGCAGGCATGTATTTTAGCAGAACAAAATTTTCTTCCTGTAAGCGTTTTTTCTTTTCTTTTCTTTCTTTCTTTCTTTTTTTCTTTTCTTTCTTTCTTTTTCTTTCTTTCTTTCTTTCTTTCTTTCTTTCTTTCTTTCTTTCTTTCCCTTTCTTTCTTTCTTTCTCTTTTTTGGGTCATATTATATACTCTCACTTAAATAAACGGTTCACACACACACACAAAAAGGTTCACCAAAACACTATCTTTTTTGTAAAGATATTTTCAAGAGATAAATAGCTAAATATTTGAATGTATCTATTTTCCATCACTACTGTATAACATAGCTCCATCTGTCCAAAACACAGGTTGCTTACATTCAAAATTCCTTGAGAATGTAAAGAATTTCATTTAGAGTTATCAGATTATGGTCCAATTTACCATAATGTCTTTCTTCAGAAGGGAGGAAGCAAACACAGAAACCATCTCTGAGCACCCCATGAAGAGGTAGACTTTGGTCAACTGGTGGATGAAAGAGTCACCAGGCGTCTTCGGATTCCCCTCAGTCACCTCTCTGGTCTCATTTCTGGAAACCCTTACCTAATCTGAGGTAACACGCATCCTGCTGGCCGGTGGATCTCAAGTACACAACATTCCCCCTCGGTCTGACACACAGGACAAGTAAATAGGCTGCCAAACCACTGGCCCCAAAGGAAACCTCTCACAATAAAGAATATTCTGAAGACTACTTAGTGTAAACACTCTCCTTTTCCTTGGCCTTCAGCCATTGTCTCACCCACCTCAGATCTGTTATTTCAGTCCTATTCTCTTCCTGCCATAGGAGGAGAAAATAACAAGTCCTAGGTTTATCTAAATTATTCAACAGAGAAGGAAGCCACATAACATGTGCTCCATCTGTCCTTTTTCTCTTTTCTTCTGAAATCTTCATAAAATTTTGAGAAGAGTTAGTTATTTCCATAAAATTAGAGTCATGAACAGGCTATTTATCCACGTGGGGTATAATGTTCATTAAAAAAAAGTCAAGTCAGAGCATTTCAGCAATAGACACTTGGCCTCGTGGTTACTCTTGAGAGAATGGGGCTCTGTAGTTAAGGCTGGAGCAGGCTCCAAAGTTGCACCTGGCTTGGCTGCTTGCTAACTGAGTGCTGCTCAGAGGAGAGGGGCAGTTTCAAGCACAAAGTGCTTTCTTTATTGTTTTTATTTTTATTTTAACATCGTTGGAGCTAGTGCAATCATAAGATCACTTCTCCGTGACTTATAAAGAACTACCCAAAAATACAAATGATACTATAGAAGAAAATGTTAAGGACTCTGGAAAATTGCTGTGCACTTAATATCAATATCAAATAGCTAAAATCGATTTTGCAGGAGGAATGATAACACTACTTAGAAGCCAATCTGTAGTGTATTAATTAATGTTACAATTGTGGGGGGGGCGTTGCTTATAAAGCTTAATTAAATCAACTGTCACTGCCTGGAAAAACTAAGGGCAGCTTGTCAAAAAAAAAAAAAATCCTACATTAAGTTTTTTACATGCATTCTTCAAATGAATTGATCGTTGAAAAAGTCATTCATGTTCTTCTGTGAACATAGTTGTGTGATACTTCACGGTCAGAGGAGAGGTAGTAGGGAGTTAGTGTGCTGATAATCGACAGGACCCTCCTTCCCAGTCCCTGCCGGGCCGGCCCCACAGTCAGATTTAGCATTCACTGCTCCTTTCCACAACCAGTCAAAATAGCCATAAGGAAACCGCTGGCAAGGGATTTGGGAGACGCTGAATGTATGTTTCATTTTGTTTGCTTTGAGTCAAATTACTCATCGACGAAAACCAATGTTCCTGTCATTAACCTTATAACCAGTAAAAACCACTGGTCCTCAGCTGAGTCTACTTTTTCAAGTTTTGTAAATATTATAATTTATTATGGGCCAAGGAGTTAGATTTAAAGAAAATCATTAGTGTTAATTTATTAGATGTAATTTGAAATATCATTTCCTCCTTTTTCATATGACTTAGCTATAGGAAGCTAACAGAATTCTAGTGAGTTAGTAATTAAGAGGTAAATGAGCCGGCAAGCATGAATTTTAGTATCATACTGTGTTCAACTGCTGACGAACCTAATCTCTTAAAAGCAAACCCTATTTTATAAAAGGAGTATTCTCTAATGTGAGCAGTATGTTTAGATATATAATGACTAAGAGGAATGAAGACGCCCCAGTTAAAAATTATTCTTAGGAATCAATAGTTCTTACGAATCTCAAAACCTCAGTGTCAGAATCTTAAGAAGTAATACACAGATGATTCTTGGGAAATACTTAGGTTGATTTAACTAAGTTATTGGTAACTTTAGAACAACTACTATCTTAATGGTGATTTAATTGTCTATATAGGTGTGTTAAAATTTATCAATTTAGCACAATATGATCAACAGAAATATGTTTTAATAATACCTAATTCTTCCTCCATTGTAGAACCTTTATTTTGTGAGCCAGAAACTCCCAAGACTCTGTTGAACAATATAGAAAAGGCACTGCCCCAGACACCTAAAATAAAGCAAAAATGGAGAATAACTTCGAATGCGCCGAGATTTAAAACAGTCAAGCAAACAAATGGTAGATTTTGATCACTTACCCATTAAGAAATGCAAGGGGTTTTCTTCGTATTTCTTCACAACTGTTCCCATAAAAAATTTGCTTCCAAATAAGTCAGGAGCCATAAAAGTACCATATTTAGCCATGCCAATCTCATATGGGCTAAATTCAACCCAATCTGAAAGCATTTTAAAAAAGTGCAATCCATTAAAGGAAAATACTACAGAAATGTGCACAAAGATCGCTTCCAACAATGCCTTGATCATTTTCATTTATTTAAAATATTTTTAAAAAATTAACCGAATGCCTATTATGTATGTAGCACTGTATAGAAGTCGGGGGAAAACAGCTTATTGAGATGAAAACACAAAAGGATCCCTTCCAATTTGTACAAACTGAGTATCTTCTGCATTTAAAAGCTCAGACATCTTTTATGAAGTCCTTCTTAATTCTAAAGAATGGAAAACAGAAAACTGCTAACTCAGATGTAAAATCCATGAAGGAGATAGAAGAAATTAAACTCTGATAACACAGGCAGATTATGAAATGGAAGAAAGTGTTTTCTAACATTTGCCTTTTCTTCCTTTTTCTTTAATTTTGTTTATTAATCATTCTTGTGACTCAAGATTATAATGCAAAGTTTTTATGTTGAGTGTCTTAAGAAATACATGGTAATAGGGTCAAGAGAGCATACTTTCTGGGAGTTGAGGCTATGGAGCCAGACCCCTGGGTTCAAATTCATTTTGCTGCTTACCAAATATTCAAGCTTTGGCAGATTACTTGCGTTCTTTGTGTTTTAGTTCCTTAATCTATAGAATGTGAATAAAATCAGGAGATTGTAAAATTGTTGTGAAAATCTAATGGGTATAGAAATGAAAAGAACTTAGAAGAGGGCATAGCACATTTCAATCACTCTATAAATGGTAGCCACTATTAGATTTCATATATATCCATGACTATCACTGTGTCTAATTATGCATCCAAAAAGAATTCCTGGTTTTTGATTCCTACTTCCCACACTTGCTACCCTCGTTCCTCTACTTCCTGGTAAATGGTACTACTTTGCAGATAGTCATACCGCTATTCATACTTTATCCTTGACAGTTCTTTTCCTTTTATGTCTTACATACACAAACTCAAGTTCTGTAGGCTCTCTTACTGGATATGGTTAGAAACAGGCTGCTTATCTATTTGTCCACCATGGGCCACCATCCATTTATACCCTACTGGTACAAGCTGCCATACTCTCTTTCCTGGATCTCCACAACAGTCTTGTAAAACATCTCTTCTCTATTCCCCTGCTATCTTTTTGATACTTGTAGCAGGAATGAATTTTAAAAACAGAAATCCCAGCACACTAATGACAGCTGAAAGCTTTCCAACAGCTTCCCTTTACACTGAACATAAAACTGTGGTCAATAAAGCTTCAAGATGGTCTTGCTGGTGCTCCCTGACCTCATGTCCTAACCAATCTCCCATTATGTTGGTCTTGTTCTTTTTGCTTCAGCCACACAAGTCTTCTTAATGTTCCTCAAAGAGAAAGCTCGATGACACCTCAGTGCCTTTATGCTTGCTATTGCCTTATGCAATTACAAGGCTTGCTCCTTCTTTAGTTCAAGGTCCAATTTCATTGGCCACTTTCTGTCAAGTCCCACAACCATCCACCCTTGCTTAACCTGTAACCCTCTGCTCTCCTTTAACCCCCCTCCCTTCTGAAATCATTACATGCCTATCCAAACAATCCAAAATCCAAGGAACTTAAAAATCCACAAACTTTTCTGCTATTCATTTGGTGGTAAAGTCTGACCTGAATTCATTCAGCAGAGAAAAGTCTTGAAATGATGTGAGGTTTAATTTTTATTTATCTCACTAAATACGAATATTGACACATCCTATTAATCACTCTTTTTGACTCTGAGATCTGAGGGCGATATTATGTAACATACAATGTAAGTATTTTTTTAACTTTAAAATCTAAAATATTCTGAATTTCAAGACATCTATCCCCAAAGTTTTAGAAAAGGGACTGTGGATGTGTATTTATTGTTTACTCAGTGGCAGATCGTAACGCTCTCCTTTTGTCAAGGAAGTTATGAAATCACGGTTGGGATGAGAAGACATTATAATTCATTTCCAACCAAAGCCAAGTGGCGCATACACCTTTCATCAGAAAGTGGTGTGTTTTATAATGATTTACATGCAGTTAGCAAGATATGACTAGCAATGAATCAGAGGTTGCTAGGAAAATTCTGTATCACTACAAGTAATTTCCCATCTCTGAATTTCATCCCCTTATCTTGGGTACTGAAACACAATGATTTCTCGAGTAATGTCTTCTTTATTCATGCTCTGGTGTGCACACAGTAATTACATTCTCAAGGTAAGCTTGCTCTCTAGTCCTTACTGAAGGACTCACCATAGCAGTATGTGACTATTATTCTTCTTGCTGTTGACTCACACATTTCAAATTGAACCTCTCTCTTGTACCTCCATCTGCTCGTTTCCAACTTCCTCTTGCGCATTTACACTCAGACATACTGTCATCACATCCCACTATGCTTACCTGGAAAGGAACTCATCATCCTTCCTCCCAGGCTAGCTTACCTGTTTCTGTAAACCACGCTCTTATAGCCCCGAAAAGGAATTTTAAATAATTCCGTTTAAAAAACTGAAACCCCTCTTTTACTCACTCATATCAAACCCATTCATTACCACCTCTCGCTGGTAACCTTTCGGGCTTTTTATATCCATCTTTATCTCTTATCAGGATCTCCCTGGTTCCAGGACCTTATTACAAAAGCACAGTGATAGGCTGCTTCCCGTTTCTTTCCTTGCTAATCTACACCCACATGAATCACCAAAATACTTTTTTTCCCCAAACACACTACTTAAACAATTTTATCGCCCTGCCCCAAAACACCAAATATTTCCCATTATCATCATAATTGAATAAAAAGATTTCTGTCTGGAATTCAAATCTTTCTATAACTTTACACTAAGAGTTTTCCCAAATGTACCACCCACCTTCACCAACTCATACTAAGGCTAGTTTCTTTTTACTGCTCTCCAAAACCTACTTTCGGCTCCCCTTCTGAAAATTTTCTCACGCTATTTCACACAAAGAGGACTATTTACCTCCCTTGACAGACCTTTCCATGTTCAACCGAAGACTGAGTTCTGTCACCCACATGAAGTCTTTCTTATGACTGTACTAAATCTCTATGATATCTTACTCTATGTCACTTCCACACACTTTAAGAGATCATAATATTCTATGTGTACGGCTCACTCGTTTTCCATGTTTTATTTTTGTCTTTTTTAAAAAGTTTTTCTTGTTCTTTTTAAATTTTTTTTAAAGATTTTTATTTATTTATTTGACAGAGAGATGCAGCAAGAGAGGGAACACAAGCAGGGGGAGTGGGAGAGGGAGAAGCAGGCTTCTCGCTGATCAGGGAGCCCAATGTGGGGCTCCATCCCAGGACCTTGGAATCATGACCTGAGCGGAAGGCACACGCTTAATGACTGCGCCACCCAGAAGCCCCTATTTTTGTCTTGTTAATGGGATTGTAACTTTCCTGAGGAATAATACTATGTATTTACTCTTACAGTATCTGTCAAAGAATTTAACACGATGTTGAGTCCATAAGTTGTGCTCAATAAATGCAATTTCCTGACCAATGGAAACGTAAAAATGAAAGCACTGTAGTGAAGTGAAGGAGTCAAAAAATATTTAACAGTTTAAACAACTATTGTTTATTTGTTTAAAATCTTCAAAAGAGGAAAATGTTTAAAACTACTCTAAAGGGAAGAAAAACATTCTCTGATATTGTGGAAATAAAGTTGATAAAAACTTCTGTAAGCTAATTTGCTTCTTTGACTTTTAAAAATATTATTCAGTTAATATTTCAACTCCCCCCCCCGAATATCCATTTTTAATCAAGCAAACTTTAAAGGAATTAAGTATAGACATATCTCTTTTTTTTCCTCCCCAATATCCCAAGCTACTTGAAGCTTCGTAACATAACACCTTTGAATCTCTTATCTGGGTGCAAGATCCAAATAACTAATGCTGGATGGCTTTGTCCAACTCTGTTGGAAGAAACAGCTTTGAACCTCCTTATCGTAAGAGCTTAACAATGAAGGTTAATGGTGTATCTCTCATCTCGGTAACAGTATCGCAGTGAGGCAGATGGCCCAAATCAGATACATCAAGGTCAAAAGGTACGTAGAACAGCCTTTCCCACTCTAGGTGAACCCAAAACATTCACTTGCTCTTTAATGATTGTGGTCGGATTTTTCCACTGAGAATGGCTACTGCTTCAAAGTTCAGAATATAAAAAGATGACTATTAGAATGTCATAACAATCATGACAATAGTAATGACACTATATTTTATGTCTCTTTATGATGTTCCATCTTCTGCCTACCTCATGTGATTGTCTTAATAGCTCTGTAAGATATACCTGATGTTTATTAATATCCTTTTTTTTTTTAATAATGAGGAAAATCAGAATCAGAGAGATAAATGACCCACCTAAGGTATTTCAGCTTAGAAATAAGACAAGGCTTCCAAATTAGTCTAGTGCTTGTTTGACCATATCATAATGGTTTTGAGGTAAAATGGCTTATTTGGCTAGGCACAGATTTGACTAGCATACTAGCAGGATTTATCAACTTATTTGCAAACATTCCAAGACCTCACAAAACAATAGCTATAGGAAAGCAAAAAAACAAAACCAGTCTCATCATGGCACTTACTTTTCTTATATGAATAAATTTCAATTCTCCCTATGAACTTCATTACAATCAAGACCTTGCTCCTTATTACTGCTGAGCATGCCATGGTTACTCCAGATTCCTAATGTATGCCTTCTCCCCATCCAATAACTAAATTTGCCTTTCATATATAAACCTATTTATAGTTAAGATCCAGACCTCTGATTTCTCATACAGCTTTCAGACAGCACTAAATTTTTAAGATTTCCTTAAATTAAATTGGGCCTGCCATTGTTTTATGTAAGTTGCATACTTTATATCATTTTTTTAGAGAAACATATGACAGGCTCATTCTTATTTTACAGATATAGAAACAGACTAAAAGATGTAACTTGGTCAAGGAACTATGCATAGTCATTTCTTTCGCCTTAACTTCTTTAATAATTATTGTAAATTTCCCAGATTATAAGATCTGATAGAGTGGGGGCAATATACTGTGGTAGGAGAGGGGAGCTCATGCTTAGCACCTGGCTTACTACATTCTACATAGTCAGTAACCAGAGAAGCCAACATTCTTATAAAACAAAGGATTTTCAAGAACAAATATCAGCTCTGCTATTTACCTTCTGTGTGGCAATATGCAAATCATTTAATCTTTCTGAGGTTTTTTTTTTTTTCCTTCTATGAAACAGAGTTAAAAATACCTCACTTCCTGAGTTGTAGTAAAAGTTGAATAAGATAATAAATATGGTAAGTGATTTCGGAACCATCAGCATGATGAACATTTTAGTCAATATAACTGGTAAGCGTTTGGATGAATTGCAGGTGTACTGCTTTTTATAAATAATTCAAAATTCTTGCCTGAGAGTAGTCAGTTGAAAAAAATTAGACTTTGTAAAATTACAAAAGGATTCTGGATATAGATCTGTTAATTTACATGCCATTCACAATGATTTTTTTTTTTTAAGCTCATGGTGTGACTGATTTCACTAAGGTCCTTTTCCTAAAATTACAGTGAACCCTACCAGCTAATAGTGAGAAATGTTTCCACACTGCAGATTAGGACTGCCGAAGGTCCCCAGAGGCATGAGATCACACGCTCTGAGAACGCCCAACAAGAAGCAAAGCTGCAGAAGAAACAGATATTTACGTTTGAGATTTAACAAAATGAGGCATTTTGTTCACCAGTTGCCACAAGTACAGACTAGCAGTTTCTAAGTGCCATATTATAAAAATTACAACAGTGCTTGGAATGATAAACGTATATCATGTTATCTAATTTAATGAAAATATAAGCAGTAAGCAAAAGAATATGCATTGCCTAGAAGCACTAGGCACACTATATTGCTAAAGTCGTTGAGAAATGAGTAACTAAAGTTGAGGAGATAATAGTCATGACTTTTTTTATAGTTTCTATTTCACTAATTTAAATGAAGATATATTAGTAACTACTTTCATGGAATATTCTCTACAACCAGAAAATCATCTAGCTTAATATTTTCTTGTATCTTTGAATGTTTTCATGTTACAGAAAATACATGAAAACAGACAACTAAAATTGCTTAGGATCCTCCTCTAATGAAAATCATGAGAAACCGTGGTTCAAAGGTTCGTGGAAATGTTTTGAAAGAGGAAATTACATACCTGCAAACATTAGCTCTGAAACATCGGGTTTGACATGGAGACAGGTGAAGAGAGGTAAAGGACATTGACCAGAATTGACTTTTTCCTTCAAACTACTCAAGGTAGTGTTCATTCTCTGTCCACAGAAGAAATAAAGAAATGGTTTTAAATATAGAAACAAACACAGATAGAAAGCTATTTAAAATAGGACTTCCAATCAAGACAATTAAAATGTTTATACTAAAAATAAGTCTTACTTTTTTCCAGAAATCTCTGGGTCCTAATAAACAACAAAAATAAGCTCCTGGGAGGTAATTTTCTTCATTCTAAAAACAACCACAACCCTAAGGCCACATCTACATCTTAACCCTAAGGCTTAAGACCAACTTGGCAGCTATGAAAATATGAAGAAAGAATTTGGGCCCCGGATTCCCTGGCACCAACTCTATCTCCCCGACTTTATCTTCCGATGAAAGGTCACACTGTAGTCATGTGTCAAATGGGCTTTTTCCATGTGACTCACTCCCTTTTCTGACTCTCTTTTAGGCAACCTCCATATTTCCTCTACCATTAAAATATTACTTGAACTCATCTCCTGATTTAAAAAGATAGCCATTGGGGTGGGGGGGTGGGCAGTTGAGGGTTAAAATGTGTATTTTTCCAAAGAAAAAGAATACAAAAGTACTTCACTACTATCAAAACTATTACACGGAATGAGTAAGCGCTAACTGGCAATGTAGTGGTTATGTCTGGCAGGGAGAATGTGCTCGGTACACATCAGTTGAGTCAAGGGACTTGTACAAAATATATCATTTTGTTTTATTAAAACATTATGATAGACAAGGTCTACTTGTACTAAAAGGACTGTAGGTTGAGTCACAGCTTACATTGTGAATTAGTGTTTCTCCTATTAGCATCCCAAAGATATCAGTAAAGGTGACAGGTTGTCCAGAGCTTTTTTTCTTCCACAGAGACTCAACATATCTTTTAACTTTCTGTGGTGTGAGAAGTAAAAGGGGGTTGTGGCTGACATTTTTCATTAGCTCTTCATTAATCTCCTCTGGCCCTTTCTCTGGAAAATCAGGGTGAGAATATAGGGTTGACATGTACCTATAAAGAAAACAAAAGATGATTAGTGAAGAGAAAGGGCATTACACGGTAGTCTCCAAAGAAGGCAGGGACTCTCTGTCATTAAAAAAAAAAAAAAAATGGTAGAAATAGTTGGTTAACTTAATTATCTGATTGAAGATATTAATCCATTTAAGGAAAGAATGTATCGATCAGAAAGGACCTGGTTTACAATGGAAGCAAAGTCAAAAAGAGCTCTCAAGAAAAACAGTGGATTTCACATGTGGAAGCCAGAGAGGAGGCTGCCCGACCAGACTTTACGGCGCCCTGTCTAGCCTCCGGGAATGGGTAATCCCTATAGACTATCAGAGATAGATGAACACAACTCGTTTGAGTCATGTAAATAAACTGACTTATCTGGATGTAATACTAGTCAATCTGATAATTTCACTTCCCACAATGATTATCTACAGATAGGAAATGTGCTAACTAACCTATTCCGAATGCCTAATTTCCCTGACGAATGTGGTTTTTTGTTTGTTTTGTCCATTGTAAACTGGGCAGAATCCTAAGTCTTGCCAATTGTAGGTCTCAGAATTTCTGCGCATCCAAATCTGATGGTGAAATCCTGGAGAGAGAGAAGTCTTTAATTTTTTTTTTTTTTTATTCGACAGAGATAGAGACAGCCAGCGAGAGAGGGAACACAAACAGGGGGAGTGGGAGAGGAAGAAGCAGGCTCATCCGCAGAAGAGCCTGATGTGGGTCGATCCCACAATGCCGGGATCACGCCCTGAGCCGAAGGCAGACGCTTAACCGCTGTGCCACCCAGGCGCCCCGAGAGAGAAGTCTTTAAGGGAAACGCTCTCTTGTGGAGATTCTTGGCCACTAGCCATGTGACCACTTCGAATGAAACTGGAAATCGGTAAATACTACCTTGGTGTTTGATATTTAGATATCATTTATTTAGATATTTATAAACATGCAGTTACCACCCTCCTTCCTGTGCACCAATATCTCGAGTATTGTAGCTCTCCCAACTGAATGTGAAGCATGACTTTATGTGTCTGTGTCCCTTACTAAATCATGACCTCCTGCAGGGAAAACTTGGCTTATTCATCCTCTCTAGCCTCAATGACTAGCAAATGCATGTCATGTGGAAAGCACAGTTTTTTGAACTATTGAACCGAGAGAACAAAATAATAAAAGAAATAAATACCCACCACGTCATCGTACCAAAGAGTGTATAAAATAGCACATAGTTTAATCTCCTGTTTCCTTGACATTCAGATAAAAATGCCTATTATAATGATTTATCCTTCCTTTAGGGAGAGGAAAAAACTAACCTCTAATGGGTCCCTGCCATGCTCTAGGCCTGTGTTGGTTAACCGAGCATAAGCTGTTGCCTTGAAGACTTGGCAATAGCTTCCAAATCTTCTAAGAGAGGATTGATGAGTTTAAACAAATGTTCAAAGTTCCCCAATAATAACAGAACTAGAATTTAAAATGTGTCCTCTCCCCTGATAGGTTTTATTGTTTTTTTTTTTTTAATCTTTTATCTAAGATTTCAGTTCTTAGAGACCAAACTATTTCAACCTTACATTAAATTTGAATTTTTTTTATTGGATTCAGAGTTCTTTGGAGACAAACTGAGAATAATTATAAGTCAAATGGAGACTGATTAGAGACCTAAAATGGAACACACGCTCTGAAAAAAAATTTTTTTTAAATTAAAGTTCTTAAAAGATCTTTATTACATAAATTGGATTCCTAATATTTCCCCAAAACTTGTGATAAAGATAAATAAAAAAGATTTTACTCTGAACTCAAGCCTGGTATAATTACCAAATATTTATAAAAAATACAGCTTTGATTCTTTGAGATATACAGGGTCCATCCATTCCTGTAGTTATTCCGATGTCTAGCACATGATTCATTCAGATCAACAAGGACCTGATTTTCTGGACCTCATCATTCTTTTCAATAATTGCACACACTGATGGAATGTATTGGTTTACATTCAAGAACATAAAAAAAGCAGGAAAACAAAACATCTTCTTGAGCCTCTGAGTGGTTGGTTCTGGAACTATTCAGGATATGCTCCATCCTTTTGAGAACACTAAGAAGTTCTTTACTGGTCTTACTAACAAGAATAATTTCTACCTCCATGGACCATTGGCTTGCCCTTAACTTATTAAAAATTATATTATGTCACTATACATAGTTTCGATTTTGCCTTGGATTTTATTTATTTTTTATTTTTTGTTAATATTTTGCTTATTTATTTGAAAGATAGAGAGAGCACAGCAGGGGGAGCAAAGGGCAGAGGGAGAGGGAGAAGCAGGCTCCCCAAGCAGGGAGCCCAATGTGGGGCTCGATCCCAGGACCCGGGGATCATGACCTGAGCTGAAGGCAGATGCTTAACCGACTGAGACACGTAGGTGCCCCTTTCCTTGGATTTTAAAAAGCTTAAACCCAACCCTGTGTTTCGTGCTTCTCAGAGCTATAGGTTATAGCATGAATTTTAAATTGAATTTCTAGTTACATATTTACTTATTCTCACTTCTATCTTTATTGAATGCAATCCAGTTTTACTTTATAATAAGATACATTAAATCCTTTCCTTAATGAAGCTGGGTAAAAATAAGGAAAAGAACCAAACACTTGTCAGTAGAAATCAATTTAGCTGCAAAATGATTTTTTAAAAAGGTAGGTAAGAAGGAAATAATATGATCATTCTGCTGTTGGACATTGTCATTTCCAAATGTTCAACAGAATAATTTAATTACTCAAAGCTCATAGACATTATTTAAGACGTCCCTTCTCATCTATATTTAGTTGGTCTTTAAATGAACCAACTTATGATTGTAATAATGAACTGCCTCCAGCAAGATCCGAAGGCCCTTGTCTTCTCTTCCCTTCTTCCCAATGTTGGCCATTGGCTTTAGATCGAGCAAATCCTCTCTCTGGGGTTGGAGGATTGCTCAAAGCTAGGACTTGTGCCACAGCCTCAGAGGTAGATTTTTTCCCGTGGTCAAAATGTATATGGATGTCAGCCCAATTCTCTCTTTTTGTTCCATGTAGAATGGTTGCAGGCCATTTCTGCCCTCTGAAGGTTGAAGTAAACCTCACTCACTTGGGGGAATCTCTCTCTCCCGTTTTTCCTCTCTCATTCTTTCCCTATCGTGAAGCAATTGGCTTGAGGGTACAAGTCAGAGACCTAGAATACCTCAACCACTGGCACCAGGATAATGTTCTCCACTTGTTCAGCATTTATGACACCATATTCCTTAGAATTCACGAGTTTGACTTGGACAGGCCTTTCGTGATGTCATTGTGGTGACATCTAAAACCTGAGTCTTTGCTTTGGTGAAGTTAAGGATGGAGTGATAGGCAATGGCCAGTTTTCTTTAAATGGCTTCAGCTATTACTAGTTTCTGCGGATGTGCTGCCATCTATCACTCCATAGCTTGCAACTCCATAGTTAAGCTTTATTTCACTCCAATTTGCAACTCCATTGTTAGCCTTAATTTTCATCTCTTTACCAATGCATGACTCTTAATTATGCCAATCAAGTTTCTAACTAAGTGTCTTAGACATAGCAGGGCCTCTATAAATAGTTAATGAATGAATGAAAGGATCCTCAGCTTATTTCTCTATAAATCTGAAAATATCTGTCTCTAATTTTTTCAACATATTTATACGATCAGACACATTATTCTCTCTATATGAATGCATTTAGGCTAAGTGTGAAATTTTAACAGCTAAATCATGTCAAAAGTCCGCAAGGAGAGGTGCCTGGATGGCTCAGATGGTTGAACAACTGTCCCACTCATGGTTTTGGTTCAGGTCATGAGCTCAGGACCATGAGATTGAGGCCCTTTTGGGCTCCATGCTTAGTTTGGAGTCTGCTTCTCCCTCTCCGTCCCCCTTTTCCCCCCACCCCCCACCCATGCGTGCATGTGCTCACATGCGTGGGCGCGTGGGCTCTCTCTCAAATAAATAGATAAATAAATAAATAAATAAAATCTTAAAAAAAAAATTCCACAAGGAATTATCAGTACAATCCCTTCTTCCAAACACATAGGCAATGTTTTAAAATATCAGTGCCTGGCCTCCAAGGACTTGCCAAATCAGCATCTTCACGGATAGATATACAATTTCTATGCTTAAAAAAGTGTCAAAAGCAAGTCTCAAAAGCAACGAAAATTTGCAGTAACTTGAAAAGACCCTGACCCTTGTGAAGTGAATAGCCTAAAACTCTAGAAATCTCTAGATTCATTTCCCCCTCAAAACGTAGTTACTTAGGCAAATCTTCCTTCGTTTAGTCATGAAATATGTGGTAAGTTGGAGAGACCCACTAGTGAACAAGACAAGCACAGTCCCCCCGCCCCAAACAACATATTTTCTCTAACTTACATCTTGATCTTTTAGTCTATCACCTCTTATGTGGCAACGTCTCCTAAAATTGTTTCGTTTTTCAGCATGGCACGAATTCTTCAGACTGTGGAACCGAAAGTCCTCTTTCTTGAATTCCATTTTAGTCAGTTTACTGAATTGAGCCCTGTTGTTACAGATGTAGAGCTGCTCTCATTTCTCTTTAGATGGTACTGCCATGCAAACATGGCAGTCAAGAGCCCCTAACCCCTCAGGATTCTACAAATGAAGCTGTGGTGGGGAAGAGAGCTGTGCTGACCGGTTGGCAAATACTTAAACACAATGAATAACAAGTATCATCCAAAAATAATTTCAGAAATAATCACGCTAAAGGTAGTGACAGTTACAAGGGAAGCCTTTGTCCTACATAAAATTCTCTTTTGTGACCACAGAAAACTTTTTGGGAGGTCCAGGGCTTCTCCAAATATTTCCATATTACCTCATTTGTGCTAAGTAATGGTCATGTGTCAGCACAATATAAAAACTTACACAACACAAGAGTGTAATTTGTTTATCCAAGTCTTTCCGAATTCCTTCCTTTGAACTTTCTTACCTTCTCACCTATACTTTTCAAGAGAAAATGCACATGAATCATCCTGACCACCTTTTCTTCTGTCTCAGGAAGTACCTCTTCTCTCCACGATGAACAGCTTTCACTGGTGCTTTTTATCTTGTCCTGTCCTGTCTTGGTCTGAATCTTTTTCTATCCATGAGCCATCTATTTCTTTATCTTCCATCTATCTTTCCACAGTTTTCTTTACCTCAGACTTCTACACAAATGTCCAAGTTTCTTAAATTCTGAAAACCAAACCAAACCAAGATGCTTCCCCGAGTCCTATATTCCCTTTCTTGAAAGAACAAACAGCTGCTAGTAGGTTTACCTACCCACCTTTCTCCCTTTCATCTTCTAGTCACTTCTTATTTGCAATTTCATGATCAAAAGTGCTCTTTATTTACTTCAGTGATTCTTGCTAAAACCACTAAAGATTTCCAAATCCAGTTCTAAGCTAAGCTGTTCACAGACGTTTTGTTCTATTAAAAGACCCACTACTTCTTGAAATACTCTCCACCCTTGACCGCTGGGTCATCTTTTACTTGATTCTCCTCTCCGACAGCTACTTTGTATTGTCCAGTAGGGATGTCTTTCCTTTTTTGGCCCATTAACTTTTGGGATGTTCTAGAGTTCCATGAACTAAATTATTGGTGGTAATAACTGAAGTGGTAGAAGTTGGTGAAATCGCCAAGGGGGCAGTGTGTAGACGTAACAGAACAAAAGGGAGGCCCTGGAGGAAAGCTCACGTTAAGGAGCAAAGCAGTGAAAATAGAAAAGACAGTACGGAGGACAGAGCAGTCAGAGAGGATGAAATAAAAACCAAAAGGCAGAAGAGCAGGGATTTGAAAGAGGGACAGTTACAGTGTGAAATGTCTCAACCTTCAACCTCATCCTCCTGGACTCCACCAAAGAATCAAGGAGGAAAAGAACTTTAAAAGACACCATTCTATTTGGAAATTAGGTGGTTCTGAATGAAAATCAATTGTAAGGATTTTAGGAGTGAGTGGCCTTGAAGGAAATGGAATAAGTAAGAGAAGGTTAATCTTGAGGGAATTAGACAATGAAAGGTAGAGCAGAAGCTTATGTACATATAAATGTGTGGCCTGTGATATTTAAATAATTAGCCTGTAACATTTAAAATTCTCTTACTTGCATTTTGCAGGACTTGTTTTTGGAACCCTGACAGGAGAATATAAGATGCTGCCCCAAACCCATAACCAAAGCAATGAATGCAGCTCTAATTAAGCCTAAACACACACTATTATACCCTCAAATCAGCCCCCGAATTCATACCTGCTCTTTTTTAGATGAGTTTAAAAAGTAAGCTTCTTACAAAGTATTAGTCAGTGATGGACCACAGGAATCTAACAAATAGTGAATGCAGAGCAAGAAAACCACTCGAAGAGTAATAACAAAATGCTTGAGTAGACAAATTAATCTAAGGGTCCAAGTTTTTCCATCATATTACTCATTCAACAGGCAGGTGCCTGCTCTTTCCTTCAAGGGAAAGAATAATGATGGGCTACACCCTTCTTTCAAAAGAGATAAATCATTTTGAGGGTACGTACAAAGAAGGTGGTAACCATCATCCTAAGTTTTTGTTTCTTAGAGAATCTGATTCCAAATAGTTAAGAAAAGATAGATTCTTTATATGTGAATCTCTATGCAGAACATATGGTTGTCCAAGAGAAGGGTATGGTTTAATTCCAAGAATCCTAGACGAGGGGATCAAAAGCCCGACTTCACGTGCTGGTTCTGCTAGTGATCTTGGACAAATCCCTTGGCTTCTGAGTCATAGTTTCTTTAGTTGAAAAATGAAAAAACTCAGATCTGTCTCACAGGATGAGAAGGTACAGAAATCTTCAAATGCTAGACATCTGTAATATAGTATTATGATAGATGAACTTTACTATGGCTGACTGATTAAAAAGACTTGTAAGTCAAAGTCAGACATTTTGTAATAAGGTGACGCTCATGGTTGAGAGACATCTGAGGAAGAACTAATATTTGATTATCAATGTGCTTCTGCGGGTTAGGCAAACTAAAAAGTACATAGTAGATTCTCTGAACATGTTTCATAAATGTTTGTGAAAAGGCAAATCTACAGTGGACAAATATTTTATGTACAAAGTTTTACATCTCTATCCAATTTAGCTAAACTTAAATGCATAAAAAGGATTAATTTCATAATTAGATGAGAATCAGTGAAACTTATTCCATCTCTGCGTTCGGAAAGTTGTTTTTCTTCTTCTACATACTAAGGTATCTTGCGTTTCATTCTATTTGCCCTAGAGAAGAAAATGAATACCTAGTGAATCATGTAGACTTAGACACGAATGCTGAAAGATTACAAATCAGCAAATTATAGGAAGATTAAATTAATTATGGGTGGAGCATGTTATTTCACCTCTGTGATATTTACATAGAATTTCAATTGATCTATTTTTAAATTTTAGGTTTAACTACATTTTAAGTTACAGATAGGCTTAGCGGGAGTAAATTTATGACAAGAGTATCATTAAGAATGAATTTGCCTTAAAAAACATTTTTAAGGGGGCGCCTGGGTGGCACAGTCGTTAGGCGTCTGCCTTCGGCTCAGGGCGTGATCCCAGCGATCCGGGATCGAGCCCCACATCAGGCTCCTCCGCTGGGAGCCTGCTTCTTCCTCTCCCACTCCCCCTGCTTGCGTTCTCTCTCTCGCTGGCTGTCTTTCTCTGTCAAATAAATAAATAAAATCTTTAAAAAAAAAAACATTTTTGGGGCGCCTGGGTGGCACAGCGGTTAAGCATCTGCCTTCGGCTCAGGGCGTGATCCGGCGTTATGGGATCGAGCCCCACATCAGGGCTCTTCCGCTATGAGCCTTTCTTCCTCTCCTACTCCACCTGCTTGTGTTCCCTCTCTCGCTGGCTGTCTCTATCTCTGTCAAATAAATAAATAAAATCTTAAAAAAAAAACATTTTTAAGAAGCAAATTATTGCATCAAGCTGAAATACTTCAGTAATTTGAAGTTAAGGTTCAATTTTTTTTCCAGATTATATAAAGAATTCTTTAAAAAAAATTTTTTTTATTATGCTATGTTAGTCCCCAAGGTTCAATTTTCTAAATCCTTTCTTTTCTAAGGTTCCAGGTAGATAAATGCTAAACATTTAGCATGATATAACTAAGGTTTAAAATGTGTACTAACCATGTGGAGCCAGAAAGCCCAGCAATGTAGGTAGCACAATCTAAAATTCCCGCTTCATACAGCGCCTTGATCACACCTGAGAATCCGACCATGGCTCGGAACCCTCCACCTGAGCCCAGGATGGCCACCACAGGCACCTGGAGTGAGGAAACACAGAGATCATTTGTAAAGTCATAAAATATATTCCCCTTTCAGTTTCAGTTTTCACGTTATCTGTTCCACATTTGGTAATAAAGAATTGTAAGTTCACTCATACCTTGATAATATCTAATTTTTTAAAAAAGAAAATGTTTCATATAAGAAAATTAAGAATTAATGTCTATTAGAAAGCAGATGTTACTAAAATAGCAGCTAACTCTATTTAGAAATAAAAACAACCATAACTCTGTATTTGCTTGACCCTTTGCAGTTTATGGCTTGCTTCTGGGTGCACTTTTTTGGGGGGATTCATTTAAAAATCTTGTAAAGTGAGCAAAAATGTCTTTGCTCATTTTGTAGATGTAAGTTCTAAAATGCTGATATTACTTGTGAAAGATCTATTTGCTGGTAGTCTGGAGTTAGGTAAGCACCGTGCCTTCTTGGCCCAGAATTCTTACTGCTGCTTTATGCTGACTCATTTCAAAATATACACTATTATTCAAACGATTAAAAGAGATAAGTTCTCCAAAATCTATTTATTCTTTAATCTATTACATAAATTTGACTGAGTGGTCTCTATCTTTCAGGCATCACAGATAGATCCGGGGAATATAGTTTATTTAAGTGAGGCAGAAATGTAATAATAATTATGACAATATGGGCACCTGGGTGGCTCAGTTGATCAAGTGTCTGCCTTCAGCTCAGGTCATAATCCCAGAGTCCTGGGACCAAGTCCTAGGTTGGGCTCCCTGCTCAGTGTGGAGTCTGCTTCTCCCTCCCCCCATCCCTCTCTCTCTCTCACTTTCTCTCTCTCAAATAAATAAATAAAATCTTAAAAAAATAATAATTATGACAATAATAAAAATAGGGATAGATGACATTTGTTGAGCTCTTACTACCTGGTAGGAAATGTTCTTAGCGCTTTACAGAAATTGTCTCATTTATTTACTTAATTTTATTTTTTAAAGATTTTATTTATTTTTTTGAGAGACAGCACACAAGTGGGGGGAGGGGCAGAGGGAGAGGGAGAAGTAGACTCCCCACTGAGCAGGGAGCCTGATGTGGGACTTGATCCCAGGACCCTGAGATCATGACCTGAGCCAAAGGCAGACGCTTAACCAACAGAGCCACCCAGGCGCCCCAGAAATGGTCTCATTGAATCTTCACAAAATCTCGATGAAGTGTGTATTTTATAGGTGAGGAACCAAGGCACTTGGAAGCAAGGCCTTGAAGACTTGTTCAGGGTCATGCAACCAGTAAATAGCAGTCAGGAGTTAAACCCCAAGCTCCTATATCCAGGCTCCTGCTAATATGCCTTCCTAAAATAAAGGGCTAGGGGCTAGGAGTACAGGAGGTCCAGAAGGTGTGGTCAGTTCCAATCAGAGAAATTGAAGTGGTAGAGAAAGCTTCATAAATAAAAAAGAAATCTGAGTTTAATTTTAAAGATGCACAGTTATTCAATAGGGAGGGACGAGGGCGGGGAAGGAGGCCGTTCTGGAAATGGAAGCAACATGAGTCAACCAAGAGTTTTTGCAGGAGAGAAGCAAAGGCTGTCTGCAACGTGACTAAAATACAAGTGTTTGTTTGGAGAGGGAGAGATTGTCATTTTCTTTGTGGTCCTGAGCCATGATTGCTCAAGAGAGCTGGTGGCTTGTCTATACCCTAGGGCACAGCTCTCAAAGTGTACACAGCTGTCTGGGTGTCCACAAGGTCGAAACTATTTTCACGAAAAAAGTAAGTTGTTTACCTTTATTCATTCTCATTCCTTCATGAGTCTATGATGGAGTTTTCTAGAAATTATAGGATGTGTGATATAGCAAGAGATTGAATTCGAAAGCAGATACAAGAATCCAGCTGCCTTCTGTTAAGTCAAACAATAAAGATACTAGTAAAAATGTAAAACAGGGCTGCCCTTCTCACTTTTTTTGGTTCTTGAAAATATGGTTATTTTCATAAAATCATTGATATGAACATGACAAGGACTTATTTAAAATAAATACACATTTTAATAAGTTTTCTCAGTTTTCATTTTTCATATGGTAGTATTCATAGATATAACCCATATAAATGAAATCTCTTAAAAGTTGTTAATATATTTTGAGTATAATGGATTTCTGAAACCAGAATTTAATAACCACTGCTCCAGAATATCAGGCATGTGGTGAGTACAATCAACATCTTCCAGGAAAATTCTGAGGCTGTTGAGGATAAGGCAGGGGGGAGACAGACAAGGGAGTAACGAGCGGTGGATGGAAATATTTACTGGACAGGCAGAGGCTGATGGGGAAGAATGGTCAGCTTGCTGGGGAGAAAGGGCATCATTTGTTTGATGTGTTTCCCAATAATAACTATTAGCAAAAGAAAATATGAGATAGAAGACTGAGCAAAGATGGAGCCAAGACATTAGATCACGAAGGAATTCAAAGCTTTATGAGAAACAAACTGAAGAAAGAAATCACCATGGATGGAAGAGCGGAAGCTGAAGTGAGTGGGGATGATGTTCTAACTAGAGTACAGACTGGAGTGAAATCAAAATTGTCATATTGTTACCCGGTTTTATTTTCTATATTTGTGACAAAGTCTCATTTGCAGAATAAACGTACAAATCACAGAGTGCAAGTGCAGAGATGAGCTCAAGTACTTTTGCCAGTTCTTTTTTTTTTTTTTTTTTAAAGTGGGCTCCATGCCCAACATGGGGCTTGAACTTAGGACCCTGAGATCAAGAGTCAGATGCTCAACCAACTGAGCCACCTGGGGGCCCCCACTTTTGACAGTTCTATCTTATCTCTAATAGTCATGGTTTTCTTTTCTTCTGAGGCATGAATGGGAGACAATAATTCCTTCTTTCTTCTACCCCTAGAGTGAAGCTTAGGAGGAGAGAAATAGAATCAAGGCATATTTACAAGGAGAATTTGGTGACTGATCCACTGTTAGGCATAAAAGAGGAAGGAAGGTGGCCGGACCGTTAGGGTTTCTAGCTTTGCTCTCCGCAGATGATGCTGTCATTACCCAGAAGAACCCCAGGGCACGGGGGTTCTTCTCTAATACCGAGTGGCCCCAAACTGAAAGAGCCGGGACGCAGGTTGGAGACCTCATTCATGAAAACACACTCCTGCATTCTGTGCAATGGAGCAATTTAAATGGCTTTGAACCTGTACATGTTTAGATGTACAAAACGCTTTCAAATATAAATGTTGAAATTGTAAATAAAGTAAAATACCCAAGTTCTTAAAAACTTGTCTGGAGGGGAAAGATAGCTAAGATGGGAAACGGAAGTGGGTTATACAGCAGGCGAACGGGGCACATTGCAGTATTAGCTGTCATGGTAGCTGTAAGCAGGCCGGAGAAGAAGTGAGAAGGAGGAGGAGTGTGACTTAGGCCTTGAAAGAGGAGTTGAGTTTATGGGCAATGTAATAATAATAGTGAACATTTTCTGTTGTCATGTGCCAAGCACTGAGCCTAAGGTCAGGCCAAGAAAGACAGTCATAAGCAAAAAAGGGCATGTGATTTGGGGGCCAAAAGATCAGTCTTCTTATTGCAGCAGGAATATACTAGGGAGTTAGAAAAATAAGATTAAGAAGGGCTTTAAGGGAAAAAAAGTATTAGAGTTGATATTGTAGGAGGAAGATTGTCTATATTCAAAAATCACTTAGGGGCATTTGAGCCTGTTGATTTGGTTACTTGTAACATTGCATTATTGAAAATAACATTAAACCCAATGTAAATCAGACCGTTTATAGTAAGAAAATTCTTAGTAACAAATTACACTGTTCAACACATAACGCACCACCTGCACTGTTGTTCAGAGTCAGATTTAATAAAAGTTGGAAAACTGAACATAAGCCTTTCTCTAATCCTGAGAAAACAGCTCCCCAGATGTCCTTCTTCATAAGCCACTAGCCCAACCCATGCTTATGAATGTCTATGTTGTTAGGAATTTTCTGGAGATAGCCGCTTATTAAGCTGGAATTTGCAATTTATATAACCCATTGTTTTCACTATTGCTTTATAGTAAATTCTTAAATAGAGTTTTCAGGGAAGATTTTAAAGTCAGATATCTGAGCTACTATCAGGTGAAAGAAATGTCAGCTACTTGTCCATAAAAATTGAATAGTCAAATACTTGAATGACTATGGAGATTACAAATCTCATCTGTATTTACTAGACATGAATTAATCTGTTTTTATGTATATCATTTAATTTTTACAACATTATAGGTATATATTTATCATGACCTACATCTTAAAGATAAAATAACTGAAGCACAAAGAAGTTAATTTTTCCATGTCACAAAGCTAGAAAGTAAGGTCCTGTGGACTCAAAGCTGGATCTGTCAGCCTCCAAAGCTTTTAATTCAGTCTGCTCCATGATCTCTGAAAGCTTTCCCTACAACTAACTTCGTGACCTGAGGCAAAGAAAATCCTCCTTGGACTCAGTTACCTTACATGTAGAAATACTGGGTAGAATTAACAACCTTGAGCCTTTAGCTCCTGGTAACACTCCAGATTCTATATCTCATGCAGAATAGCAATTACAAAACTATAAAAGTAGACATTTTTATTAAATTAAAAAAGGGAGGTTCGACTTATTAAGAAAATACTGTGTGTCTAGCACAAGCATGGGCACTTTCGCTCAGTTTATTTCATCTGATTTTCCCAGCCCTCGAGAGGAGATCATCATTTCCATTTTTCAGATGCTGAGGTATTCAATGCAAGAATACCTTGTCCACACAGGGACACAGCTACTGTGACGTGAACTAAGGTGTCACTGACATCGTAATTCACTCTTTCCTTTTACTCACTACTGAGAAAGAAAGAGTAATTTTTGTTGAAAGAAACCATTTGATATTTAGCTAATTTATATTTCAGATTCATGGGTCACTTTGGATGATATCAGCCCAATTTTATGTAAAAAGTGAGGGCTAAATTTGGATGTTTTAATAGCCTCAGTCATTCTGAAATAACTTTCAAAAAAGTAACTGAAGAGTTATAAGAAGCAGCTGTTAGTCCTGGCTCAAAATCTAAAAGAATCAAAGCAATAAATGTTGTTGGCAGGTTTTAGCTTATATTTAGACCTAAAAGCCTCAGTATTTGTGCATAAATGATATCAATGAATATTTCTCATACTTCTCTCATATGATAACAGGAAATGAATTTTCATTTACCAAAAATCTTGTGGTCTTGATTAAATTACCTTGATTAATTACCTTGGCTTATGGATATTATTAATTTCCTCCCTTGCAAAAGAAAATTCTCAAGTGCTTAACGATTTTTTTTACTTTCTCATAGATTTTTAAGGTCTGAAAATTATATAAAGACTTTTGCTTCCTTGGCTCCTATATTAGTCAGCATTCTCCAGAGACACAGAATCAACAAGATGTATCTAGCTACCTACCCATCTACAAAGAGATTCATTATATAGAATTGGCTTGTGAAATTAGGATGAATGGCACAAATCTGCAGTATGGGCCAGCAGGCTCCAGAACCAGGAGAGTCAATAATGTGGTTCTAGTCTGAAGTCCAGCAGGCAGAGACCCAGGAGAGCCAATGGTGCAGGTGAAGAGAAGGGCAGTCTGCTGGAAAATTCCTTCTTGCTCAGAGACGCTTATCTTTTTGTTCTACTCAGGCTTCAAATGATTGGACAGGGCCCATGCACATTACAGTTGGCATTTACTGATCTGAATGTTAATCTCACCTACAATCACCCCATTTCAGGTTTTATTTTATTTTTATTTATTTATTTATTTTCAAAGAGGGGGGAAGTAGGTCCCAGAGGGGTTGGAATCAGTAGTTAAGAACATCTTTTTTTTTTTTTTTAAGATTTTATTTATTTATTTGACAGAGAGAGACAGCCAGCAAGAGAGGGAACACAAGCAAGGGGGAGTGGGAGAGGAAGAAGCAGGCTCCCATCGGAGAAGCCTGATGTGGGGCTCGATCCCAGAACGCTGGGATCATGCCCTGAGCCAAAGGCAGATGCTTAACGACTGAGCCACCCAGGCGCCCCCCCATTTCAGGTTTTAAAGAGGCAAGAGAAAAGTATGTAACCACCTCTGGGCCAAATGATCAAGACTTAAAAACGATGCTCAAAATTATGAAAAACACAAAGGGAAATATTTTTCCTTGGGAAATTATTCATTTAACAAACACTTTTCATTTGTAAGTGGGACAAAGGTGTTTTTAATATATAACTTTAGTGACATATGAAAATTCACTTCATTTTAAAGTATTTATACTTTAAATATTAAATATACTTAAAATATACTTAAATATAGTTAAAATATTTTACTTATAGTACTTTTTAAGATACCTAGTCCAGTTGATTAAATACTTTTTTTAATTTCTAAGAAAGTTTATCATTTTTTTGACTACTATGAAAGAGGACTATAAGTCAAAAAAGTTAAGTATTAGTATTTTCTATGCCAGTTCCTTGCTAGTATCATAGATCAGATGGTTATAATCATTTGAATTGTTATGTGTTTGGGTCTGGATTTTGTTAGCAATTTTCACAAATTATTCCTTTTTTTCTTTTTGTGAATAAAACAGGCAAATTAAGAATGAAGATGTCACAAACTCCACATTACTGAAATTGATTTCTATGCCCTTTAATTTGCTCCAAATCATCTCTCTGTTCTTGCCAGTTTGGAGAAAAATATGGTACGAATATCATATCAGAACACTTTCTTCCTCTGTTTTTACTGAAAGTCAATTTTCCAAAGTGCCAACCAGCCCCCAGCACCCCAAAGCACAAGTCAAAACACCTGAACATACATTCAAGGAGGTAGCCAAGACCTAGTTTCGCAACCCTCAACTGGTCACTCCCCACCAACCTCTAAAAGGGGTCAGAGAAGCTGTATTGAGAATGAGAGCACCAACCCTGTAAGTATAAAGGAGAACCAAAAAGTAGCACTGATTTTTTTTTTTTTAAGACTGAATGAACATATCACAGTGATTATCCCAATATTAAAACTGTTTAGGCTTTAGACTGCTTGTTTGTACATCCTAGGTCTTCACTCATGATTATTATTATTATTTATGATTAGTATTTTTTTGATTAGAGGATAGAAGCAAAGATGACAATTACTGAGTCTGATTTGCCAGCGCATCTCCACAGTATCGGCAATGGTAGGAAAGGACATGGCTGCCCGACTGGGAAAATGGTAATGCCTACAGTGGGCTTTGCCTCCCCACCAACCTGTACCCAGTACCGGTCCTCCCAAGGTGCTGTCCGGTCCATTTCTGGTCAGGAACTTAGGCAACTCCTTTGTACACAAAGGGAAGGAACACACTGACTTGGTTTGCTTCACAAAACGTACAGAAAGTGTACATATTATTTCGTTTCAACCTATTTACGATTTTTTCCAGCACAGCCCATAATTGCACATGCAAAATTTAAAAAGTGAGTTTACATGCAATTAAAATATATTATTGTTACTAGCATTTTGTTTTCATCTGGCCCCTGGCCCTTTCAACCCAGTAAGCTCCCTCAGATTTGAATTCCACAACAATAATGTCCATTTGATTTATAAAACAAATTCAAACCTGCAACAAATCCAGCACCTGTCCCCATCTGCCTCCTCCCTCCTTGCTTGGACACGTGTGTTCCTTCCTGCCTCCCCCTGAGCCTGTATCTCTGAGAGCTCTGTAGTCTTCAGTCGTCACCTGCCTTACAGCGGACAACCCTACTGGGTAAAGTCTGGGCCTCTTGGACATCTACTTTCTAGACCAACTCCAGCTCTCTTATTCCTTGGCTGTTCACATCCTACCACTACCTCAGACAGAAAAACTCCAAGTCCATCTTGTGAATCCTGAAACTTGACCCTTGGAAGCCCATACCCGTTCAGCGCAACTCCCTGTCCCCCACAATTAGGAATTCCATACTGTCTGTCTTGCAATATTTGCAACCTAAGAGGGGAATAAGAATGGATAGTACAGGGTGCCGGGGTGGCTCAGTTGGTTAAGTGGCAGCCTTCAGCTCAGGTCATGATTCCAGGGTCCTGGAATCAAGTCTCGCATCAGGCTCCTTGCTCAGCAGGGGGCCTTCTCCCTCTCCCTCTGCCCTTCCTCCTGCTCCTCCTCCCTCTCTCTCTGTCAAACAAATAAAATAAAATCTTAAAAAAAACAATTGATAGTACAAAGTTCTGTCATCACAAAAAAGGTAGGAATTAAGAGGGAGAATATTCCAGAAGATGGAAACAACATACACAAGGAATATAAATTCTCATTAACTACTCAAGCCTGACTTCTATCACCTTCAGGAACTGTTTTGCTTTGCCTCTTCCTCTGTCACCAGATGGGCTCTCTTTTCTCTAGTCTTTCACTTAATTTATATGGCAAACAAGTACAGAATAGCACTTGCAAAATATATTATTTAAGGTCTACTTTATACTTCACCCGAAGCCATCTATCTGCTTAAACTGAAGTTATTTCATATATTCTGCCTTGAAACACTTTCTTTTGTTCTCTGATGAAGGTTTAAGCAGAATTCCCTTTTCTTGCTTCCCTACTATTCCAATTCCAGATTTTTAGGCCCCCAACCAGTTTGGCTTCGTTATGGTCAGTTACTAGGGAACAAAAACTATAGAGTAGCATTTCCCTTCCCATAAGACTGTAATCTGGAAACTTCATCTGACCAAAAGCTATTTTGAGACAAGAAAATTTATAAGAATGGCCTCTGAACAATCTAACTATGCTGAAAATCCCCATGTACCGGTCTTACAGCTCTTACTCATAGGAAAGATTCCAGGCCTCTATTCACAGAGAAATTACACTAATCAGAGACACTGTTCTAACAACAAGCTTGCTTATCAGATTTGAATTCCACAACAATAAAGCTGAAAGAGAAAGGAGTGGTTTGAAGCAATTACTTCAAGGAAACACATAAAGCATGGAGAAATGGCAGTTGATTACAAATGAAACAGACATGAGAACGAACATTCAGATCAGTTCAATCTGGGCAAGGAATGGCATATTTTAGAATGACTTCCCTCCAAATGATTAAAATTGATAAATTAAAAAAAATTTTATTATTGAGAATACATTTTTTTAAAGATTTTATTTATTTATTTGAGAGAGAGAGAGAAAGCACCAGTGGGTGGGGGGAGGGGCAGAGGATGAGGGAGAAGCAGGCTCCCCGCTGAGCAAGGAGCTTGATTCGGCTCCATTCCAGGACCCTGGGGTCATGACCTGAGCCAAACGCAGATGCTTAACCAACCGAGCCACCCAGGTGCCCTGAGAATACATTTTTTAAGCCTTAGTACTTAAGAGAATAATCTCTTGGGTTATGAGGCAGCTTAACTATTTGACTAATTCATTATATTAGACAGAAAAGCTAAGATTTTATTAAATTTGACAGTGATTGCCCTCGGGCGTTATGCAGCAAAACAGCAATACTCAAGCAGTATAGCTGCTGTTTTATTGAGCAACTACTATGTGCCCTTACAGATTGTTCTGGAACCCTATAAGCATTAGTACTTTTCCTTTTACCTAATTAGAGACACAGTCTCCATTTTACAAGTGAAGCACAGAACGGAAGGAACGTGTCCAAGTTTATCATGCCCCAATTTATTCAGGATTTTAATCTGACACTGAGGTCCTAAACTGGATGCTGTCTGTTTGTTGAACACGGGGAACAAGACAAGCACAGTCTCTGCACCGAGAATTATGTAGGACTGTTCTTCTTTGTCAAGCTGCCGTGACAACCTGTCCTGCATACTGTAAGGAGGCTATTAGCCAGAACCCGCTAGAAGTGAAATCTCATCAGAGAGCAAGGGAATTGGGAGCTTAAGGGACCCCTGATCAAGGAGTAACATAAAAACAAGAAACTATCTCATGTGTTGTGAGAATGGGTGGTTCTGAATATATCTAAACTAATTATTTTGGACAAGAGGAAAAAACTCTAGACCAAATGAAAACAACTACAGTAAAAATTTAAATTCCAAGAATGACTTCCAAAAACATGAATTTAATATTTTTTGAAGACTATTCCGGAGAGAAACATAATTACTTCATTCTCCACCCGTTGCAGAAAAGCCAATTTGTATGAATATTAGGCCAAGTTTCATTTTCCCAGGAAAACTCCTTTTCCCACAAAACAGGGAGTCCATAGAGAGGGTTGTAGCAGCAATTTGCCCTTTGCACAAGCAAAAACTAAGGACAAAGGCCAACGGGACATCTGCACCAATGTGTCCCACATGCATTTCTAATGGAGATCTTTTCGTCCAAAACTTCTCCTCAGTATGTGTCTCCTCCCTAACAACCCAATGTTCTGAGTCCCTGATCCCTCTCCCTAGCTAATTCACCCCTGCGTGCAGCGCCAAGCCACTGCCCGAATCTGTGCCCTGAATCCCACGAGATTTACCGAGCGTCTACCATGTGCTAGGACTTCTCCGGCTACTGGGAACACGAAGGTAAATCACACACACACTGTCCTGATCTTCACGAAGCTTACATTCTGCTGGAGGAAACAGACATGAAAGGAATATCTGTCCAAGTATGTTTTAAGTCCGAGTGTCGTCAATGCTGAGAAGATACGGTGTATATTTATGCCACAGAGAATATAACTGAAACCTAAGGGACATGGAGGGAAGGAGGGGGTCACTGGTGAGGGCGACAGTCTCAGGAGGGAGGCTGTTGGTGAGGGGGACAGCCTCAGAAGAAGCTACATATGTACTGTTTCAAGAACGGGAACGAGGGTGCTAGCACCTGAAAAGCTGGTGGGGAGGGGAGAGGGCGGGTACAGGGGAAGCACACTACAGGGAGAATGAACAGTGTCTGGAATTGCACCAACTGGGGAAGGGTTCTGAGGAGACGTGGAGCTAAAAGGCACCCAGTGAAGGAGTGTGGTGCGAACTGGCAAAAACGGGAGTTGGAGAGATGCTGGGAGGCCAATCCTGACAGCGATGGAAGGATTTTTCAGCTCTGGTTTGAGAGCGAACAGAAGGGGGGCAGAGGGAGGACAGGCATAGGTGGAACTACAGAAAAGAGAGGCGTTGTGTTCAGCTTTAGATGTGCTGAGTTTGAGATGTGAGGGATACCAGTGAAGAAATCAAGCAGGTGCATAGATGTTCAGGTCTGAAGCTCAGAAGGGAGGTTTTAAGTTCTTCATTTACATGGGAAGTTCTTTGGACACAGGTGTGGGCTGACATCGTGGAAGGGAGAGAAAATTCTTTTTTTTTTCTTTTTTAAGACTTTTTTTATTTATTAGAGAGAGAGAGAGGGCACACAAGTGAGAGAGCACAAGCAGGGGGAGCAGCAGAGGGAGAGGGAGAAGCCGACTCCCTGCTGAACAGGGAGCCCGATATGGGACTCGATCCCAGGACCCCGGGATCATGACCTGAGCTGAAGGCAGATGCGTAACTGGCTGAGCCACCCAGATGCTCCTGGAGAGAAAAAGAATGCAGAATGGGGAGAAGGAGGGCCTAGGCAAAGAACTCTTATATTTAAAGAATGCACAGGGGAAGATCTGCTACAGGGCACCAAAGAGGCATGATGAAAACAAAGAGGAGGCAATAGGTAAAGGGTAGAGAATGTTGCACTAAGTAGGGAGACATGTGTCATTTGCACCAGGGAGTGGTCTGGGGAGACTGGAATATTAAGGCAATTGATATACTGGGGCTCCTGGTTGGGGCTGGTAATCCATATCTGACATTGATCTGCACTGAAAGAAAAGGAGCTGTTTCCTCCATGGAATTCAAGAGGGAAGCAGCAAAGGATAGCATAATTTATGGATTATGGCAACCCTCTGGCAAGAAAGGAAGGCTTAGTCATCTGATGCCTGTTGACCTCTCTGAGATCAAGAGGCCAGTCTATCAGTTGTGAGGGGAACAGAGGGTAGGTCAGCAGCTGGGAGTGAAAACAATAATTGTTGCAAATAACTGGAAAGCAGTGAGGCAGGCAAATACAGATTGTAAGACAGGGTCTTGCAAATGAAATTGACGGCCAGGAATTAACAGAAGTATCCATTTCCTGCTTTTTTTTTTTTTTCCTAACAAACTCATTCCTTCCCTGAGGCCTGACCAACTAAGTCTTCAATTCCAGGAGGACCTGACATTGTAGGGAAGGGAAAGGTTTTCCTCGACCCTCTTAAAGTCCCTGGCTGGGTCTGAAAATTAAATTGACAAGAGAGATTAACAGAAGAGCATACGGATTTATTTAAGGTAAGTTTTATGTGACATGGGAACCTTCATAAGGAAATGAATACCCAAAGAAATAGTTACAGGGACGCCTGGGTGGCTCAGTCAGTTAAGTGTCTGTGTCCAGCTCAGGCTGTGATCAGGTCCCAGGGTCCTGGAATCAAGTCCTGCATCGGGCTCCCTGCTCAGCAGGGAGTCTGCTTCTTCCTCTGCCCCTCACCCTGCTCATGCTCACTCTCGCTCTCTCTCTCTCAAATAAATAAATAAAATCTTAAAAAAAAAGTTAATTCCATGATCCCACAGGGGAAGGGTTGGAGGGAAGGGCAAAAGGGGTGAAGGGGGTGGGAGGTACAGGTTTCCGGTTATGGAATGAATAAATCACGGAAATGAAAGGTACAGCACAAGGAATATGTCAGTGGTACTGAAATAGCATTGTATGGGAACATAGTAGCTAATATGTGGTGAACCCAGCATAACCAATAGGCTTGTTGGATCACGATGCTGCAGAGCTGAAATTAATGAACACTGTATGTCGACTACACTTCAATTAATAAACAATAAAAATAAAATAAATTCAATGAATCTTTTACATCTGAGGCTAAACTTTTCTTACTAATAGACATCTTGTTTGTGCATACGTATGTCTATGCATCTTTTTAAAACTCTATCTGATCAATATTCCTAAATATGGGCAGCATTTGTGATGATCTTCCTCAAAGAATTTGTATTTACTAAACACTTACCTTATCTTAAAAAGCTGAAGATAGAATGCTCAATCGATCTCAATATTTCCATATTGGGGTACAATTTGGGAGACCGTAGAAACAGCATGACTATTAAATTGCAAAAACATTTGAAACATTTCCAACTCACATCACGTGTAGAATACAAGCCTTCACTATTCTCCGGACCCAGGAGTTTCTTCATGTTTTCCTTTATGTTTTCTTTTCTCTGTTGTCTGAAAGTTTTCTCTTGATCACACAGAGCCATACTGAATCGGAGGTCTGGGGATGAACTGTATATAAAACGGAGAGTCATGAGCCAATGTCCCCAGTAGCCTTGTTATAAATGAGCCAGTCCCCGGTAGCTATGCTGATACATGCTCACGGCTCCCCTCAAGCCACCTCCTAGCAGGGGACCTGACACAAGGCTATAAGATGATGGCTGTCTTAGAGCTGCGTGTTCCAAGGCATGTTTCCAGAAAATAAGGAGTAGGAGATTCTTTTAAAACAAAAACCAGCAAACAAACAGCCCCCGATAAATTCATCTCATCATAGTGAGGACTTTGGGAAGCACTTCAGAGAATAAACCTGTTTAGATCTGTTTGGCACAGTATTTCCCGCATTTACGTGATCAAGAATGCCTTCCGCTGGCCCCCCATGCCCCACGTCTCCATGACGCAACACTAACATTCCAAAGAGTCTGTGTTCTGAGAAGAACACCTGTAGAAATACTATCTTTAATGAATTGCCTTGTCTAAGAGATGTCCCCCTTTTTATGAAATATTTCAAGTATCTATTTTCCAGTACTTGGGAAAGGCAAAGTAACACTGTTATCCTATATTTATTTTGGGAATAAAAATTTGCAAAACACTTTTTTTTTGAAAGTTATTAAGCGATGAGCAACAAAAATAATTAAAATGTGTATTCCCTTTGAGTAATTTTATTTTTGGACATCTACTTTAAGAAAATTAATTGTAAACTTTAAAAAGATAATTTAACCATGTTTTCCAATATAAAAAATGGTCAGTATAGTATATTAAAGGATGGATTACATAGTTATTAAATTTGATTATTATGAGGCTTAGGTAACAAGGAGGAAAAGAGAGAGGACTGAATGAGCATTTTTTAAGTCAAGTCTTAGGGTAAACTCTCTGTTGTTATTATTTATTATAATATATTAGGCTGAGTACCTTCTACCATTTTAAGAAACAAAAATCTCACCTGCACTGTTATCTCTGCAAATCCACCTCAATTGTTTCCTTTTCTGCTCTTTAGAGTAACCATTACCTAAGACTTTCTCTTTATTATTCCAATGTATTAATTTATAATTGTACAGTATATATTTATATCTCTAAATGATATATCGGGTCATTTTATGGGTTTTTAATTTTTTTTTTAAAGATTTTATTTATTTATTCGACAGAGATAGAGACAGCCAGCGAGAGAGGGAACACAAGCAGGGGGAGTGGGAGAGGAAGAAGCAGGCTCATAGCAGAGGAGCCTGATGTGGGGCTCGATCCCGTAACGCCGGGATCACGCCCTGAGCCGAAGGCAGACGCTTAACCGCTGTGCCACCCAGGCGCCCCGGGTTTTTAATTTTTTAAATAAATGCTATCAATTGTATGTATTCTGCAATTTCTTCTACATGGAACATTTTGTTTCTGAAATTCACATAAATAGATATATAATAGAAATAATTCAAACATTTTTACTATTACAGAATATTTCCATTATATGATTAGAGTATAATTTATTTATCCATGAACATTGAGGTTGCTTCTAATTTCTGTAAATGATTACAGTTTTACTATGAACATGTAGTGCACATGTGGAAAACTTTTCTATTTTATATTAATATAAAACAATATACGCTTTTTCTAAAGAACATCTCATTACATCATCACAATATGCTTATAATGCACTGTTTTCTTATTTTACAAATGAGTAAAAAAGTTATTAAAAATCTTTCAACTGTTCACATAATTAGTAAGAGGCAGATTTAAAACTAGAAGTTCTTACTCTGGAACTCATGTTCCTTATAATATAATATGCTGATCACTATCTTACATTAAGCACAAGGAGTATGATTTTTTTAAAAAAAATCTATGAACAGAGCAATGAACATGGATGTTTAGAAGATATTAGTATAAACATGTAAAAGAAAATTCAGAATGTTGAGTGATTTTATAAATATAGTAAATATAGTAAGAGAAGTTTGGTTCATTTATTTCCTCTTTCATGTATTATCTTTCTTTTTTTTTTTTTAAGATTTTATTTTTTTGACAGAGAGAGAGTGAGACAGCACAAGCAGGGAGAGCAGCAGAGGGAGAGGGAAAAGCAGGCTCCAGGCAGAGCAGGGAGCCCAATGAGGGGCTCAATTCCAGGACCCTGGGATCATGACCTGAGCCAAAGGCAGACACTTAACCTACTGAGCCACCCAGGCGCCCCTTATGTATTATCTTTAACTCTAATTTTCTTTCTTGATTTTATTTTATACCTAATGGAAGACATTCCATGGAAAGTTGACTTCTTCTTTAAAAAACATTTCCATTTCAGAGTCAAGACAAATGAGCATATAAAAATAGAGTTTGATTAAAGTTCATTATAAACATATAGTAAATTGCTTCTGGGCATATGTATCTTATTTAGCTGAGTTTTTTCCCCTATATTTTTGATAACTATGCTTTGCTAAAGTGAATTTCTTTTATATAATATAGGTCTAATTATAGCAGTGAAGACCATTTCCCATTAAGACAAACAGCATGAACTTCTTGTCAAATAACAAAACTTTTTCTAGTCTCATGTTAATATATACTACTTTTAAGCAAGAATTAACATAATGCAGAATAACACAACTCAGTTACTTGGACTGTCCTTTGATACTTCCTGACATATTTTGAGGGACAGTGGTGATTTATGTAATAATTTACTAAGTTGAATCAATGTGTTATGCAAACCAAAATAAGAGAAAGAAATACCTAACCCAATGTCAATGTATCCATCCACATTCACGTAGCAAATCAGGTGATAGGAGAATGCTACAGTAATATATGTGGTGTTTGGGTAAATTAAATGTATACTAGTTACTTTGGTAAAACCCACTTCAACAGAGAAGTTCAAGGAGACGCAGAGAGTTTTGAGGGAGGTGGGAGGTAGTGAACTCAGCGTGAGATCCAGCTAATTCTCCAGGTAGGCCTGACTCCTCTAAGATGCACCATTTGAAAATAAATAAATGATTTTCCAACAGTTTTTTTGGAGACCGCTTTGAAAGAGCAACATGCTTCATGGAACTTGACTGCTTAGAGTCCTGCTGATCTCCGTGAACAAAACAGTCTCAATTTTCAGTTCTTCATTTTTAGAGTTTCCTGTTATGTTTACTTTCGTGTTTTTGAATATCTACCTGAGTCAACAATTGAAAAGTAGACTTAAATAACTGTATTTGTTCATTTCTATGGGAAATGAACCTTAGAGAGGACTCTCTGAAAGCTCTTATTATTGACCTTGTAAGTCCTAGACTCTATTGTTGAAAGACCAAACTACAGGAAAATTAAAGAAAAATATTAAATTTCTTCTTTCTTAATGCAGTAGTTATTAGGGAAGAGCTAAAGAAAAGTCTAACGTGTTTTTTATGTTCAAAGCTGTCAGAATTATCTCACATTTTTAAAGTTTACCCTTTAACAATTAGAATAAGTCAGTGGATCCCTCACAGTATTTTCCACCTGATGAAATAAATGCACTTACCAAACTTCAAGAGACATTTCCAGAAACATTTCAGTGACCTAGAACAGATGTATTAATCAGATTAGGTCATAAAATGGCTGTGTGTTACATATAATGCAAACAAGGTCAAAACAATTTTTAAGTGCCAGAGTATTTTTAACCTAAAAGAATCCTAAAAATAAAAGTAATGTAGCTTCATGAAGACCCTGCATTATGGATGTATTTAAAAAAAAATACATATATATATACATATATATTTTTTCATGATATAAGTCTTTCATGATATAAGTCTATTTAATCAGCCATTTTAGTAAACATAAGAGTTGCCTCTGCCTAGTTGTTTTCCTCCTTCACTAAAATGAAGTAGTTGAGTTCTACAGTCATGATGCATGAAACCAAAAAATTGCCTGAGCTCTAACAACTATGAAGATGTTGGGCCTATGATTCAGGAACTATCCCTGGGCCAAGAAGCATGGGTGAAAATGCACACAGGTTCATTTGTGACAGGTGTGGGCTGTCATCAACTGGAAACAACACCCATCCACGGTGGCAGCAGGACCAGGGGCCAGCCAGCTATGGTCACCTCAGGAAACATCTACGGATGGGAGGTGGGGCTCAGGTTTTCATTTTTTCAACACTGTGTGAGGCAACCAAGTTTACGGGAGGACCCCGTCCTGCCAATGGGCCAACTGTGGTTTCATGGAAAATATCCACAGAGAAGGGGTATTAAAATGTGTCTTCCCAGAGACTAAACATCTGTTGTATGGAAAGACCTCTCTGTACTACCCTGCCATTAGTTATGAATAATGTAATTTTAGATTGTTATGAGAACCAAATGAGAAAATGTTTTGAAGGTTGTTGCATAATTGTAAAATGGTGCTATTATTTTTCTTATATCAGTTACCATAGAATAGAGTTAGAGTGAACCTGCCCAATACCTTCAGACAGAACAGAACTTAGATATGCCTCTTCAAAGGTGAAGAGGGTGTGTTTGGAAGCAAGACAAAATGCTATAGATTATCAGCTTTGTTTTCTTTTTGGTTTCAGAGGATGGAAAAAAACAAGTTAGATGGAGCTTTCCAAAAGGTTAAAATAAGTTCATGGCTATTACTCAGGACTGCATTCTGTGAGTAAGAAAAAGGTACTGAAATCATCTGTACAAGAATTTGCCTCTTCCACTAAACTGTAAGCTTTATGTTGTATAGATCTCTATTACTAGTTCATTACACAGTGTTTGGTATTCAACACATAATCAATAGATACCCATTGAATTGCTGTGCATGTGTGTGTGTGAGGGGAGAACACGAGGCGATCGGTCCTTGTCAAGAAACATTTCATCGCTGCTAAACATAAAATCATGGGTTGGTCACAAAGCAGTTCCTCTGAAATCCTATGACCTTTATTCATCAAGGCAGCATATCAAATTACTTTGAAGTTAACAAAATAATCAAGAATCCCAATACAAATGGAATTACACATGCCCAGATGAATCAGAGTTCAGTTATAAGTCAAAAAGGCTTATAAACAATTAATGTAACTGCTGTCTGTTCTACTAATGGTAGCCCTGCTCAGACCACACATCCCAACACATCATGTCTGTTCCCTGTTCCTAAATTTCAAACAGAGTCTTTCCCAAAAAAGGGTTGGAAAACTTTATAGCGAATGAAGTTGCTTTGGATATTTAGTGAGAAAAACAAGACATGGGTAAAACATGGTCTGGTTTCTCCCCCCCCCCCAAAATATATGAAAGCTGGTATTAAAATGAGACTAGATTTACTGTTTTCATCTCCAGAGGGCAAAAACACCACAGAAGAATGGAAACTCAAAGAATGACATTACAACTCTTTGTGAAGTTTTCTAACCAATGGAAAGATTCGAAGCTGGAATGGGCTTCCTAGTCCAATGTGCCACGTGATGACAGACTTGAGAAAAAAGATGGCTCCCTGACTGGCAGGTTCCTAAGCAATTTAGATGTTAAGATATTCAATGCCTGGCTCTATCTAATGCCCACTTGTCTTGACAACTTAATAAATAAAAGGAAAATCAACTGTGCTGTGTTCACGGTCATGTTTGTCTTCTCCATAGAATGTTCCTTCTATAGCCACCCATGACACTTCTTGACTAAGACATTCATAATTCTAGACTGACTGATAAGACTTCTGAAATGAAGACGGGATGAGAGAAGGGAAGACACAGGATCTTCCCGCCATGTAGAGTAATACAGAATGTGTTGTGGTGGACTTGTCACATGGCTTGGGATCCTCACTTCCATGTTGCCCAATGGATCACTTACGAACTGGAGGAAATTTTCAACTCTCCCACTTGACGTGCTACGCTCAGACATGCTACGAAGACTGACATTTACAATCTCCCCACACCTTTTAACATGAAACATGTCATTCAGATGCACTAGCCGCAAAAACACGTCTTCCTGTGAGGCATTAAACAAGTATTGTAAATTCCTTCCCACACACCACATCACGGTCTTCCACACTGCTTGCAGTCTCAAAGAAATTTGAAGGAAAGGTGACCGAGTCTCTCTGGCTCCTCCCAACCCCATAACGCCTTGCCAGAAGCCAGACAAATGAGAACTCCACCTCTTCTAGGAATTATAAATGTAAGTAGACTGTACTTATTGAATGTTCTTGTGGAAAACCATAATCTCATCTTTGAATTCCACAGTGAAAAGCAATTTTAGATGCTTACGATGGGAGACGTTCACCTGGGGGGAGAAGGTGAGGACCTAGAGGAGAGAGACTATATAAAGAAGCCATTTTAGATCTAAAAATAATTTATTTTTTTTACAAGATCTTATTTATTTATTTGAGAGAGAGAGCACAGATGGAGAGAGAGAAGCAGACTCCCCACTGAGCAGAAAGCCTGATATGAGACTTGATCCCAGGACCCCAAGATCATGACCTGAGCTGAAGGCAGATGTTTAACCGACCGAGCCACCCAGGCGCCCCCTTAAAAATAATTTTTTAAAGTACCTATCCCGCTAATTTGCTTGCAAACTTTCCAGGGTCACTTCGAAATGATAAAGCTAATGCAACAGGCATAGTGTCTGGCATTAAGGAGGTCATTTAAAATTATTATTACAAAAAGATGCATACAAATGATTTTACACTTGAGAATCTATCCTATTAGAAAAGAGCTCTTCAAATATGCTATGCCTTTTCTTATTAATATACTCCAGCATTTACAACTTTTACTTTCAATAAAACATTACTTTGAATTCTGGTCCCCCCTGAGTCAATGCACTCTTCCCCACCCCCCACCCCCAGGAAAATAAAACAGCAACTGATCACCAGGCAGATTCAATAATCATTTACATCTTTTGAGAGAATAACAGAATATTTTCTGCTTTATCTGTATACACCTGACCCGTACAAGGTAAAAAAATTATATTTAAAAAATAAGGGCCACTTTTATTAAAAATCATGTTTCCATACACTGTAACTATCCAGTGAAGAAGGAAGCAGATGTGGATCTAACATGAGGCAATTCAAGTGTAGAGCAGAAATGAACAATTCTACCAACACAAGCCAGATCACGTCTAGGTAAATTTTGAGTTTAAAATTGAATGATATAATGCTAAAGTCACTTTTTAAAATATATATGATGCTTGTTTTTTAATTGAGATGTGACATTTAATATTATATTAGTTTCAGGTATATAACATAAAAATGAGTTAACATTTTTATATATTACAAAATGACCATCACAGTAAGTCTAGTTCTTAATAAAATAAAATTCTCATTTACTACCAGGAATCATCTAATCCATTCACCCAAGAATTCAGGATAATTGTGTGCTCCCCCCACAAATATCCCAAATGGTCTTAAAAGATTTGAAAGATTAAAAAACACTCTATTTCCCTTACAGTCATGTTCCACTGTATCATGCAGGGTTCCTCCTTACATTTGAGGGTGATCTCTCTCTTTCCTTGATTTAAGGTCCCCTTTCCTTATGTAGACATTGGAAATTCTAAACCAGATTTCCTAGAGCCGTATTACCAAACCAAAATGCTACCTCTTTTCCTCCAAATGGGACTCTCTCAGACTCTAGTTTCTCCTTTTGAACTTAATTTACTTTCATCATTCTTGTGTGAGCACTTCCCAGATTTTCTGTATTTCTCATAAGTGCATTCATTTATCCATTCATCCAAAAATGACTCAAGCACCTAATGCTTATCAGGATAGGTATGCAGGCATAACTAAGCTGAATGTATTCGACTCCTTGATGGAACTTACTTAGGTCCAGTGGAGGATCCAAGGAGACCAGAACATTCTAAAATGCCCTATAATTTACAAGTCATAAATTGTGAAAGCATCCAGAAAGACTCACTTAAGTTTCCATTGCTAGCATCCCCAAATAAAAACGTGTTCTCCCTTAAAGCCAGGAATTGTTTGACCTATGTTTGAACTCTGACCTGCATCCATCTGATGGCATTCACATCCTAGCCAAAGATCCCCCAGACTTCTCATAAAAGAATATAGTCCTCTTGTTTCCCCTCCAAACTCTGCTTCATCGCCTTCACTTAGCTAAACGTAGTCTTAGTCTTCACACATCAACACATAGTTTTCCAAAGAAATCATCCTGACGCTAACTTCACATTCTGAACTCAGCATCAAAACTACCACCTTTTTAAAGCTTTGCCACTCTCTCGTCCGTAGAACTACCCCATTCATTTTCAAGTTTGCAATCATGAATAAGCAACAACCAAAGTAAGCAATCAGTCAGAATCAGATGCCACAGAAGCCATGAGACATGGCTATTTTTAAACAATACCACTAACATCTAAATAAAGATGGCAAATGAAAACACCAGACCGCGTAAACTTGAGAGGCTGCCTTCCCCTCAAGGTATTGGCCAAAACAAACTAATTTCATCTAGAGAATAAAGAAGTGTAATCTTTCTCTACCGTACTTCAAAACCTCAGCATTTTTAAAGATTCTCTTAAAGTGGGCTACTCTGTTTACACAAAACACAGCAAATTCTGAACATGTTATATCTTTCCACTTTAAAATGGGATTCTGCAACCCACAGCAGCACGTGATATATTCAGTAGTGGGTGACTGGAGCATTTTTGAACTGTGTTAAATGATCACTAAAGTAAATGATCACTAAACTTACAGGCTCTACATATATATATATACACACATATGTATATATATTCATTTTGGCAAGTTCAAATAAGTTTAATAGGTAAGTCAGTTTCATGAAGCACACGACAGATAGTTAAATCTGGCCAGTGATAATGAGACTATCTAATATTTATTTAGTGCTTACTGGACCAGGCACTGTTCTAAAACTTTCCACGTATTAATTAATTTAACCCTAACCACAACCTTAAGAGGTAGGTACTATATACAGCCCTGTTTCACAGATGAGGATGCACGGCAAAGAGAAAAAAACAAAACAAAACAAAAGTAACGTGTTTAACATCACATGGGCAGTAAGTAGCAGAATCATGATTCCAACACAGGCAGCGGCTGGCTGACGCTGAGCCTGGGGTCAGTAACAGCAGGTCCTGCCCATTTCTTTCAAATGACAACTCTGATGTTCCGTCGCTCTGTGACTCCAATAAACACAGCCTAACCCTAAATGCCCCGAGAAACAAAACGAAACGAAACAAAACAAAAATGTGGACCCACCCCTAAGACTGGCTTTCTCTTAAAAATAACAAATAATAATAAACAACAAAAAAAGTTCAAAAATCGAGTGACTGAGTCTTGGGAAGAGCCGGATCCCCTGTAACTTCGCACCCTGCTACTCCAGCCGCTCCTCACTGTCTCCAGCGATCATTCCATTCGGCTCTGGCAGACCCGGGAAAGCTGGGGCTGTACCTACGTAGCTCAGTCACCCTGCACTCTTCATACTTGTCCCTGGCCACAGAAGTCTGCGAAAGCTGCGTCAACCTTCTTGTTTTCACTAGGAAACACTCTCTGTCTCTTTACCTACTAACCGGCTGCTTACTGACACATCTCAGGAAGAAGCCAAATCCTGTTTGCTCGAAATTCCCCATTACCTGGTCAAAAAGCTTCTATAACTCACTGCTGTTGGTAAAGAAACATCCAAATTCTAACATCTCAAATTTGACCCCTGTGTACCTCTTCTTCCTTTATGCACCAGTGCTCCGCTCCCATCACACTGGTCTAGACACTGTTTCCTGAACATACTTGTCCTTCCGAGTCCAGCGACTATGAGCAAAGGCTCAGGATGGTCCCTTCACCAGAACGGCCTTCTACCCCGTTCGTGATCCAACCACATCCTTTCTTTAAGGACAAGCCTAAACTATTGATATCCACTGTAATTTGCTGAAACCCTACCCCCCTTCACCTCCCCATCCTCATCTCCTACCACAATCCCTACTACTCTGTGTGTGTTCCAGCCATAGTCTCTTCAGGGCTGTTACTCAGCACACCAGGCAAAGTTCCATTGCAGGACTTTTCTACTCAGAGTAACTTCTGCCCCCCCCCGCCCCAATATCATCAGAGATGCTCTTAGCCACATTTTTGGAACCGCATTTGCAAACCCCTTCACATACATAGATAAACACCTCTTTCCTCCTTCCCTGGTTTATTTAGCGCGTACTGTTATCACTACCTAACACAAGTGACTTTTACTTATTTATTTTGCTTGTTGTCTCTCTTACTAAGTAGAATGTAAGTTCCATGAGAGGAGGGATTCTTCTTTTGTCCACTGCTGAATAGATAGTGCCTAAAGACTGTCTGCCACACAGTACGTGTTTAATAGTTATCTGTGAAATGAATGAATGAATAATTCCTTCTTATAACTCGCATTGTATATATTATCTACACTATTTATTTGGCACTTAAAATGATACTATATAAATACTAAACTCTAATGATATGCTAAAGTGTTTAGGGGTGAAGCATAGTGTCTGTAATTTTTTTTTAAGATTTTGTTTATTTAGAGAAAAAATGCACAAGCGGTGGGAGCGGCAGAGGGAAACAGAGAATCTCAAGCAGACTCCCTGCTGAGCGTACAGCCCTAATTTACCCAACAGAGTAAGTAAATTAATGAATAGATGCCTCACGACACTGCTTATTGTATTACTTATCAGTTTACACGTGAATGTCTATTCCTTTCCAAACGGAGTATTAGTTCCTGGAAAATGAACTTTTTGTAGTTTTCTTAACATTTAGCAAAGTATTAGCTGCAAGATTTAAGCTGCTCAAATTCTCATATTAAAAAATAGTCTACTGGACGCCTGGGAGGCTCATTTGGTTAAGTGTCTGCCTTTGGCTCGGATCATGATCCCAGGGTCCTGGGATGGAGCCCTGCATGGGGCTCCTTGCTCAGCGGGCTCAGCGGGGAGTCTGGTCTCCCTCTGCTCCTCCCCCTGCTCACGCTCGCGTTCTCTCTCTCTCTTTCTCTCTCTCTCAGATAAATAAAATCTTTAAAAAAATAATCTAATAGGTCAGTATTTTAAAATCACATGATAAAGATTTTTTTTTTTTTGGCATCCCTGGGTGGACACAAAATGAAAGATTTTTATTATTGCATTATTATTGTTTTGTTTCCATATCTGTCAAATAGAAAGAATCAAAAATTCTTGAATGAAAACGGTCATATAAAAAAAGGTATTCTTTCTAGATCACAGAACTTATAAATTAGAAAGGATCTTAGAAATCAGGTAATCAAAACTTCTATTATGGAGATGAAGAAAATAAGACAAAGAAAGAGTGACAAATCAAACATTCTAGAGGGAGATTAGTGACCAAGACAAAATGAGAGAATAGATCTCCCAATTCCCTGAGTGGGTAGTGCAAACCCGTGGGAATCTGGCAATCTCCATTTGGAGACTCCCGTTCTTTCTCTAGCTGGCTGCTGGCCACAGAAATCACTCTATGTTGACTCAGTATTGACTTTTGGATGACAAAATTTTGAAGAAGTTTCTGTTAATAATGTCTTGGCTGGAAACCTGTGTTCTCTCTTTGCCAAATCCAAGTGTTTTTTTTTACTGTTTCAAACTGCTATAAAAGAATTGTTTAAAAACATCTTTTCCCACATTATTCCCTCCCAGTCTGTTCTCTCTTACTTCAGTGAACACTGTGGAAAGAGGCCCACGCTCCTCTGAAAGATGGGGTGCAGAGGTGAGGCGAGGCTGGAAAGCGTGCATAGGGCGCGCCACGTGATCGGGGGAATGCCAGGGGTTCTCCACGCAGCCGTATGCATTTACCTTTCTCCCCTCTACCATCACAGGTCACCAACGCAAACAATTGTCCTTTAGATACAAACTTCAAAGGACTCTTAAGAACAGAGTGATGAAGAAAAGCTGTTTGGCCAACTGTTTTCTCAGGCGCACTAAAGAAACTAATTATGTAAGCTACTTTAAATTCAGGAATGTAGAAAGTCTTTTTTAGAGCCCGGAGGTTACACAGCTAACCATAGGAAATGACAGGAGGAGAGGAAATGCATGCTTCCCTGCAATACCTTCTCCCATAATCAGACTGAAGAGGGGGGAAAACACTTTGGAAAAGCCGATCCATGCTTACAAAGGTCTCAACAAACGTGTATTGAGAACCAGTCCTAGAGACACGTCTTACGAAGGTTGCGGGATGTTAGCCTCTGACCATCTCTAAACTTTACCCCACCGTGCATCGACATGTACCTGCGCTGCCTTGTGACTTGCCAGGCCCCAACTTGCTTTCTTCTTTTAAGACTCCATGCCTTTCCATTTATATAATGCTTAATATGTGTGGATACATCCACGTGCATACACTAGTGATATATATTTCTAAAACCAAGCATCATTATATATTTAATATGTAATAAACTATATACTTAATAAATACATAAACTAAGCAACACATTATATTTTATATAATACTACATAAAAGTATAATTATGTATGGATGCATCCATGTGCGTACAGTATTTTTTTAGGATTTATTTATTAATTTTAGAGAGAGAGAGCGGGGAGGAGCAGATGGAGAGGGAGAGAGAAACCTTAGCAGTCTCTGCGTAAAGACCAACTGTGCATACACAGGAATTGTGTATGTATTGATACGTATTTCTATAACTGAGGATTATTATATATTTTTTTTGGTAAGATTTTATTTATTTATTTGAGAGAGAGAAAGAGAGAGAGAGCATGAGCAGGGGCAGAGGCAGAAGCAGAAGCAGACTTCCCACTAAGCAGGGAGCTCAAAGCGGGGTTCAATCCCAGGACCCCGGGATCGTGACCTGAACTGCAGGCAGATGCTTAACCGACTGAGCCATCCAGGCACCGCCCATATATTTCATATATAATAAAGTTTATACCTAATAAATATATAAACTAAGTAACATATAATCTATCTTATATAATATACTATATAAAAGTATAATTGAATAATTACATCTAAATGTATTTAAAATATATGTATATGTAATAAAATTATACTATATATTATTATATGGATATATTATATATAAGAAAAATTAAGTCATTTAATCATAAATGAGTTATCATAAACTCTCCTATGAGATATTATCTCCATTTTACAAATGAGTAAATCAAGGCATGGAAGAGCTAAGTGATTTTGCCAGGATGAAACAGATAATAGGACAGAGCTGGTATTTAAACACCAGATAACCCAGCTTCCAAGGCACTAACCACTATGTTCACTGTTCAACCCAGTCAAAGTCACCTACTCATACTCAGCGCTCGCAGGCTTCCTCTGACAACAGTCTGTCTTTTATCTGTCTTCCTACCACACATTCCTGATTGATGCTTATCTCACCGTAGGGTGGTTTCACTTCTCACATGTTTCTGTCTCCTCTGCCCACTTCCTATCCCACCCCCTACCTCACCTCTACCCCACACAGAGGTAACTGAGGGAAGAGCCTTCTGTGTCTTGTTCTTCTTTATCTTCCTTGCACGAAGCACCGTGGCTGGTACACAGTGGACTTCAACGAATGTTGGCAAGAGGGATGAATGCAAGAACTTTAACAAAAAAGTCAACAGAACCATGGGCAGTGTATCCCTTGGCATTGGAGTAAGACATCCATCTAGAAGACACGCGTCCTGGAGCAGCTGGAGGAGTCAGCAGGGCGTGTGGGGCTGGAGTGTCCTCAAGGCACCCGGGCTGCCCAGCTTGTATGAACTGGTCAGGCAGCCCTTTGGGCTTAAGTTGGTTTCTAGCTAGGTATATATTCATTCGGTAAATATAAACTATGTACTTACTCTGTAATTAGGCATGCATAACCAGTATTCCTGACCTATAGGATTTTAGTTGAGGGGGAGAGGAAGGGAGATGAGAAATCAAACAATTTAAATGACTCAGTCTCAGTGAATACCACAGGTAATTTACCTTAGGGCTTCAGAGAAGGAGGAGGTCACTTGGGATAGTAACAGAAAAGAGGTGAGAGTTAAGGAAAAGGCAGGTTTGGGTGAAGACAGCAGTCTGAAGTCATTCCAAGGACGAGCAAAAACACAGAGACTCTTCCAACGAGAAATGAATACATGAACCAGCCTTGTGGATACTGGTTCATCAGTTGTTCACATTTCTCACTGGAAATTTCTAAATTAGTTTCTTATAAAATTCAAAATCCAGTGTTTGCTCTGTATTAATAATCTTTCTAGGGCTTTGTGATTCCTAAATTATTGAAATTTCAGAAATGCAGCAAACCTAGCAATGTAAAGAAAACAAAATCCCAAGACCGTTTCTGCTGACCTTTCCCTGCTGCAGCCCTAATTATTTGAGGATTATTTGAGACAGAAATATCCCTCCACAGAGGCTTAATTTATTGCTAAACATGTCATTTTGGAACAGTCTGGATGTTCCAACAGTTTTCTTAAAAAAAAAAAAAAAGTATTTATTTGAGAGAGAAAGCAAGCAAGTGTGCTGTGGGGGGGAGAGGCAGAGGGAGTGAGAGAGAGAGAATCCCAAGCAGACTCCCCGCTGAGTGAGAAGCCTGATGTGGGTCTTGATCCCATGACCCTGAGATCATGACCTGAGCCCCGAAATCAAGAGTCAGACGCTTAACTGACTGAGCCAGCCAGGTGCCCCCCAACAGTATTCTTTTTGAGTTCACTCACTCATTCTCACTCTCTCTCTCTCTCTGCCATTCCTCTCAGATTTTCATCTTCCTTTATCCTCCCAAAAGTTTTGTTTGGCCTCCTGGGTGGGGGGGGGGCGTCCAAAGCCACTGTCTCACTTAGAGCAACAACAGAGGTGAATGTCTCTGTATCATTCAGTGTACTACTCCAATCAAAGCTTATAAATATCAGAACAATAAAACGGTTTGGACCAAAAGTAAAAGGGAACACAAAATTTTCCCTTTAAAAAATAAACATTCAAACAAACAAATAAATAAGATTCCAGAATAAATAGATTTTTATCTGACATAAGGCTGAAAAGTAATCCTGTTGTGTCACTTACTTGGTTGAAAATAAAAGGAACCTCTTTCTTCTCTCCCACTTTCATAGAGGAAATGGGGAACGTTGCTGTCCCTAGAGTTTCATCCATGACATAATTGGCATCCATTAACGTGACCTGTAGAGATTAAAAAGTAGGGTACAGGAATACAATTTCTCTTGGATCTTTGGAAATTATATCTAAAATTTCCACCGCACTTAAAAAATACAAGTTCTCAAATGATATTTAATAGTCATGTGAGGCCCTCAATGTCAAACTGGTTATAATACTTTATCTTTTCTTCCTGACACATTTGCTACTAAGACAATCATTAACTTTTTCTTCTTCCTGATTGACTTAGTCATTATCATGTTTTCAAAAATGGAACCTTACCCCCACCCCCACAGGGGAAATGCTATTTTGGAGTATGAGAAATAAATTAATGTAGAAAATCCATGTAACCATTCTGGGAAAGATCTATTTTAACTTATTTTCAGGTTAATTATTTTCAGTTAGAAAAGTAACGTTAATAAAATTAACTTATTTTAAAGTCAGAATCCATTGATGATATTGTTTTTCTGTTGTACTTGGACCCTCCTCTTTGTAACAGAAAATATGTTTTCTCCAAAGCACACCAGGAGGATAAGAGATTCTTCCCAGCCCTACCTAACTCTTGCGTTTGCCACTGGGCACTCACATCACTTGATGTGCACCACCTGGAGCCCAGTGCTGCAGGCTGCACAGCTGGCCCCCAGTTACACCTGCCCGGGGAGAAAGAGGGCACGAAAGGGACAAGCTCAAACACCAAGTTCAACATGAATGGTGACCATCTAACGGTCCGCAAATGAGTCACTGACCTCCAAAACATTTTCCTGGTTAGGATCCAAAATAAACTCGAAGGTCTCATTCCACACAGGGTTTATGTCATTATTGAAGTGTCTTGTTCTCTTCCTGCTGTCAGGGGTGGAGGAGATGAAAAGTTCCACGTACGGGTCTGGAGTGTCAACTGTAGACAGGAAACACAAGCGAGAAGGATGCAAAAATGTGATTCATAATTCCTAATTTGTTTTTATTAATATGTGTTGTCAGATTATTTTTAATGAATCTGCAGGAGCATATTTAAAAGGTCCAAAATAACATACTCTATAATGGAAGAACATCATAGGTTAGATACTTCTTACATATGATGTTCCTGCCCATCGTAACAGTCCTGTGAGAAGGAATCGTTTATGAGGTGCTTTACTCAGAATTCTTCTATCCACCTAAAGGACATGTTCAGTCAACACCTCAGGGGAACTGCTAAATGAGAACAATCTCACCCAGCTAACTACAGTGTAACCTTCACCCCAGGACGATGATGGTGACAAGATCACGGGGTTCAGGATCATGGTGCTTGTCTACATTAGAAAAATGATCCAAATTACTTTATTTGCCAAACAAAATAATGAAAGTCAGTATGAGATAAATGCTGTTTTTAGTTATAAGGTTGCCTTGTATAGCTGTACATGTTGTACACTGAACAACTCTTAGGGGCTGGCATTTATATTAGTGATCAACGTATATTTCTGTGTTTATTATAGCAGTATTCAATCAGATGGAAGTGAGTTTCTCAAGGAAGTGACAGCTTTTTCTTTTGTAAAGGCCTGCTGGAGTCAGGGCATGGTGTGGCTGCCATTTTAAATAGAAAGAAACAGTGGCAAATAAAGGAACTATTTAAATTTCTTCCCATTATTTACACACAGAGCAACAAGGCAACTGACACTAAGCAGTGGAAACACGCATCACTCCCTCCTCAGTGGTTCCATTGACTCCTTCACCATCCTACAACATTGCACACGCTGTATTTTATGGATGTAATTATACATTTATCTGTCTTTTCCTACAAGACTCAACAACTTGAGGGCAGCAATCAAGTCTTACTCATTTTTATCTCTTCAGAACCTAACAACTATCACAATACTTAAAAATCTCCTAACTTAAGGACTCCACTTCGCTCTTTAACACATCCTTTCCCATGTAATCATTGTAGTTCGTAACCATAAAAACCAACAGCTGAGTAATGACTGCTAGGATCTCTGTTAAGCACTTCACACACATCAGTCCGGTTCAAATCCCCCAAAGGCACTACAAGGTAAATGCTCTGTTTTAGTGTTGAGGCAACAGGAGCCCAGAGATGTTGAGCAATCTGTCTAATATCATCCAGTTAGTAAGTCTCAGAGGAAGATCTGGCTGCAGCAATCATGCTTTTAATGACATCACGCTCCTTAATGCTAAAGACAAGATCATAAGGTAGGCATTGCTATCAAAAGAGGAGCTGGATTTAGAGATAGGGAAAAGGTGGGGAAAGGACAGAAGGAGCAGGTAAGGCGGGGGCGGGGAGGAAGAGAGGGAGACAGGGAGGAATGTGAGGGGTGAGGCCGGGAGAGGGAGGGAGAGAGAGAGGTGGTGCAGAGATCCACACAGAAAGATATAAAAATTGAAAACAAAGGAAAAGCAAAAATAATAGTTCTCAAATGATTGCTTTTCAAAGAAAAAAATTTTTAAAAATATACTTCACCTTTCAACAATAGTTATGGCCAAACAATTAAACCAACACCCTTCACTTAATTTTTAAACACTGCTCATAGTTCTATGTGGTGATCACATTTTTTTAAGTGTGCCTTTTTATTGTAAAGTGGAAAGATCTGCAAACGAGATATATGCATTTGGAATTGTCTTTTATTTAATTTTCTCACTTGGACTTAATGCATCATTGGTCAAGGACAGCTGAGTCTCAACAGAGTACAACAGAAATGCCTAGGGTTCTGGTTAAAAACGCAGACCTTTGACCCTCGTCCCCTAAGACCTAGAGCTGCAGATGGCTGAGGACTCAGGATTTTTTTTTTTTTAAATGCTTTTTTTTTTTTTAAGATTTTATTTATTTGACAGAGATAGAGACAGCCAGCGAGAGAGGGAACAGAAGCAGGGGGAGTGGGAGAGGAAGAAGCAGGCTCATGGCGGAGGAGCCTGACGTGGGGCTCGATCCCAGAACACCGGGATCACACCCTGAGCCGAAGGCAGACACTTAACCGCTGTGCCACCCAGGCGCCCCAGGACTCAGGATTCTTAAACAAACATTCTAGCTGACACAGGTAGGTCACCTCTTGTTCACGCTTTTGATACCCTGTTTTAGAGAAAAGGAAATAGGCAGTTATTGGAATTTTATTTATTTATTATTTATTTTTACAGAGCTGTAACTGGCATACAATATTGCGTGAGTGTAAGGCACCCAATGTGTTGGTCTGATACACTTACATATTGCAATTTCTAACCCAATGCTTCTATCTCTTGAGAGGACCATGGAAGACAAACTAGAAAACACAAAAGACTGAGGAGGAAGCAAGGCAAGGGGAAATGGGCCAAAGAGAAGGGCGTGCTACAAGGCGACTCTTCCCACCTCCTCAACCAGCAGACGCTCCTTTTCCTTACCCGTGTTTCTGCCATGGAGCCAGAGCTCAGGACTGCAAGTCAGAAATAAAACGACATATTTAGAACAGCAGGTGGAAGAAGATCATCAAGAAAAATATCTTTCCTCTTTTGGGTAGAAGGCAGCACATGGTTTAAAGGAAGATTCAACTGGGATTTCACATTAAATGTACAAAACTGTAGCCTTCTTCATCCCACAGCCTAATTCTCTTTTCCATCTGTTTCCCCGAAACACAAGAAAACCCAAAACCAAGCAAAAAAACCAATCTAGAAAACAAGAAGTGTCTGGGAGGAGGAGGCAGGCAAACCGTAAACATCACTCATTCATTCGACAAACATTTGGGTGCCTGCTCTGTGCCAGGAGCTACCTGTCAAGAAGCAGTTCGGCTTTAACAGGCAGCTGAACACGACACTGCAGATCTGAACGATGGAAGTGAGTCAAATGCTAACAGCCTAATTTTAGAGGCAGGAGTAAATGGGAGACAAGCAGATACACTACGCCAGTGACTAGTAACTCAGTCACTCAGATTATTACACAGAAATAAAGTCAAATCGTAGGTGGAGAAATTGCCTTTGAGGCTTGGTCTTCATTTGAATCTGAGGAGAAGAGGGAGAGGTGTTCTCAGGCCAAAAAAGAAGGAGAAAGCAGAAAGTTAATTTCCTGGGAGAAACGACGTGGGAAAAGACCACAGCAAACTGAGGGAGCGTAAGTCAATCAGGGAGATAAGCATCTTCTAAGCTATTCTGGATGCCCTGTCCCGATCATATGCTTTAGCGAATTCTAACTTTGACAAAATGATAAAGAAAAGAGCTTACAACAAGACGCCAACACTACACTTTTGTATTAAAACATCAACACAGACTTGTGTGTGTGTGTGAGCAAAGCAATAGAAGTTTATTAAGTGAAGATTCAGAAAAAGCTCCCAAGAGTGAGAGGGGTCCCTACAGGGTTGCCACTGAGGCCTTTAGGATTGGTCTTTTATAGAAAGCTAACCAGGGAACTTAAATCCTTTTCACATCTCTAATGATACCATCATGGAGCAAGGACTAGTCATAACACCTTCAATGGCTTACTTCCTTTTTAGGGTCTGGTTACTCTTTGTTGGTCACAGGTGATTATCATAAAAAAGACACCCACCCCACATGCCTAGGGCAGGGTGGTCTGGTTTGTCCCCTTATCTCTGGTTTCCCCACACCTCCACACTTTTAGGGATTTCTCTGAGCCTGATCAACCTAGCCCCCTATCTATGTCTCCCTGCCTAGCCCCACCTGTCCCTTACTCATTCCTCCCCCGGAATAGTAACCCTAACCGCCGCGAGGGAATGGGACAATGACCACTCTGGCTGCTTCCTGCTGAAATGGGGTGGTGGGCTGTGTGGCAGAATCTATCCAGGGGTCAGTCCAGGGGCCTGAGGATAGCTCCAGGGGGGTCATGACGGGCAGCAAACGGTACATGTATCAGCACATGCAAAAGGATGAACATAAAACAAGTATTAGGTTCCAAATTATGATCGCATCCCTTAGATAAGATCTCCAATTATCAATTTTGTCAAATCAATGGATAGCTTGATCGGACAGACGTTTTTTAAAAGCAAATTAGAAACCTGTTCAACTGTCACCTTGGATTCTTCTTTTCACTTTTAAATACAACCAAGATTCTACAACTCCGGTCAAGAGCGGTAGCTGTGTGAGCTTCTCCCCTTGGGTCATGAGCAAGAGACCTCAATGTTCAGATGCCAAAGGGTGCGGGGCAATGGAAGACCATGGACAGCTGCAAACCCTGATACCTCAAAGGGCATCACGGCTGATGTTTGCAAGCTGAGAAACATCTGTAGCAGTGGCAGCCGCTGCAGGATGGAAAGGGTTTTAGGACACGAGCTTAAAACCGGATGACAATAATCACATAGCTCACTTTCTCTGCATCATCTATAATCTTCATTGGCTTCGGAAAGGGAAAGAAAGCTTTGTGGAAGCTTTGAAAAGGGAAAGCAGTCCATTTTGACAGCAAAGCTAAGCCCAGGGCTTTAGAGATACACAGCAAGGGAGGAAGAAAAAGGCAAATGCAGGAAAAGAACTGTTCAGGGTTTTTTCTCCTGTCTACTTATTTCAGGGTTTTGTGAATTCGTGCCTATAGGGTAACTGGATATTGAATCACTGATTCGGCTTCACCTTGATTTGTTCCAGCCAAACAGGTGGTAAAGCAAAGAAGCAATGTGTGGGCAAAGGCGTTGTAAAACCTCTCATAAACTTTAGTAGTTTAAGGAGTGCCTACCTAAATTAATAACAGGCCCACCTGTCATTTCAGCTTTGTCTGAGCAAAATATTATGTGATTCATGGTAGGGGCTAATGGCAGCTTCTATTCTAAGTTCTATTTTAAATGTCCTCCATTTGCTTTCTCATATCCACTTTGCTCAGCCACTTAAACCCTCTGCTTTAAATAAGGATGACCTATAACCTGTTACAATTCTTGTAATAAACAGCAACAACAACGACAAAAATCCCCAAAGGAATAGCTCTCCCCAATTCATAGTCAAAACGTCACTTTCCAAATAGCTATTACTGCTGATGGCGAACTTAAAGTGGGTTTTTCAAAATGCATTCCTCTAAAATATCTTCACAGAATCATGGGGAGTGTCAAAAATGCAAACACCTTGCATCTTTGGTCAGAGCACAGGCTTAGAAATCTGCATTTTTAACAACTTGACCAGGTGATTCTTAAGTACACAAGTTTGAAAAAACATGGTTTAAAGGATATATTCTTAGAATCGACTAAACAACGATATAAATAACACCCACAGAAAAGTAGAAACATTTTGGCATTGAGAAGTCAACAGGCTTACTGGCCTGTCATGGAGTTATTCTGCCCATAGACTAAATTAAGCACAATCCAGTAATTCACTTCCATTTCTTTCCAGCCATTAAAGACATTTCCAAGTGGCCACATGAAAACAAATCCAAGAATAAAGTACATGGGGTGTGTTAGTTGGCAATCTATATAAGGTGACAGACTGATATTTCGTTTCCGTCCCCACCAAAATAGGAATACCATAGTAAGGCCAAAAATTAAATAATAATTTGTTGAAATAAATGCCTCTGAATATTGTCCTCAAATGTCATCCCCCCTTTGAAATATTTGTGATTTCGTGATAATGCTAATTACATGGAGAACTTAAAGCTTTTGACTTAAAGGTTTAAAAACGTAAAGGGTTTGTGGTGGCCAACCTTTTCACATTCCCTGTTCTACGACACTGGCCGAGTGGCTGGCCAGGAAAGGGATTGTTACCCTCATGATACATGTCCAAATTTCAACAGCAGTTCAGTTCTTTTTTTAATGTACAGTATTTGTTGAAGGATAATACATGGGCTTAAGAGTTAGGAGACCATAGCTGTAGTCTGTTGAGTTTTCAGATTGAGTTCTAGAACATTACCAGCGGTCTGGAAGCCTCCCTCAACTCCCTCCAGAAGGGTGACTACTACCCGCCTTCTATCACCAGAGAATATTTTTACCTGCTTTTCATCTTCATATAAATAGAATCAATAGCACGATATGTACTACTGGGTTTGGCTTCTTTTGTTCACCATGAAGTTTGTGAGATCCATCCACACTGACATGCGTAATGTGCTCATTATTATCAATGTAAATTGTTCCACTGTATAAATGAATATTCCATAAAATTTGTATCCATTTCACTGTTAGCGGACACTTGGATTGTTTCCAGTTTGGGATATTACCAACGGTGCTGCCATGAACATCCTTGGACATGGCTTTTGTGGCATACGTGTTTGCATACATATGTACGTTTCTGCTGCAAGATTCCTACGAATGGGATTACATAGGTATGAAATTGTTACGCCATGGTACACACCCCTGATGTTAACAGTCACATGGCAGCACAACCTTCCAATACTTAATGTTGTCAGTCTTATAATTTTAAACATGGGGGGGTGTATAATGGTATCTCAGTGTGGATTTATTTCACACATCTTTGATGTTTATGAGCTTGAGTATTTATACATATGTTTTTATTGGTCAATTGGATATTCTCTTGAGTGAAGGGCATACTCAAATCCTTTGTCCATTTTTTTTTTCTGCTGGGTTGCCTGTTTTTTATATTGATTTATGGAGTACTTTACATATGAGTCCTGGATATGAGTCCTTGACAGACATACATATATTGCAAATATATTTTACTAACTTAGGGTTTATCTTTTCACTACTTTAATGAAGTCTTTTGATCAAAATAAATGCCTAACTTTAATGTAGTCCAGTGTGTCCATTTATTTTGTTATAATTCATACTTTTTGTCTTTAAGAAAACTTCAGTTATTCCAGTGTCATAAAATAGTTTGTACTAATATCTTCAAAAATCTCATTTGTTTTACTTTTTAGATCTAAAATCCAATTACTAGAATTACTTTTTTAATAAAGTTTTTTTTTAAAGACTTTATTTATTTGTCAGAGAGAGAAAGAGAGGGAGAGAGCATGCGAGCACCAGCAGGCAGAGCAGAAGGCAGAGGCAGAGGGAGAAGCAGGTTCCCCACTGAGCAAGGAGCCTGATGCAGGACTCGATCCCAGGACCCCAGGATCATGGCCTGAGCTGAAGGCAGACGCTTAACTGACTAAGCCAGCCAGGCACCCCTAGAATTAATTTCTGTGTATGGTGTGCGTGTGTGGGGTATTATGATTATTTTACATATTTTTAACCAATGGTGTCAGCATCATTTACTGGAAATACCACCTTTATTTTTTTAAAGATCTTATTTACCTATTTGAGAGAAAGGGAGAGAGAGATCATGAGCAGGAAGAGGGACAGAGGCAGAGGGAGAAGCAGGCTCCCTGCCAAGCAGGGAACCCAAAGCGGGGCTGGATCCCAGAACCCCGGGATCATGACCTGAGCCAAAGGCAGACGCTTAACCGACTGAGCCACCCAGGCACCCTGAAATACCACCTTTAATCCTTGCATTGCAATATAACTTTTGTACTAATCAAGTGGTCATATAAATGCAAGTCTGTTTCTGGACTTTTACTGGTCTACCAGTCCGTTAGTCTATTCATTGAAACTCACACTAATGCCACAGTCTTAATTATCATATGTTGTAATAAATCTTGATGTCAGGTAGTATAAATCCTCTTTCTTCAACTTCTTCATGGTTATTTGCTCAGACATTTTATTTTAACAATTTAAAGATGTCATTCTATTATCTTGTGGTTTCTATGTCTTCTATTGAGGAATCCACTCTCAGTCTTTGCTTTTTTGAATGTCTTTTTTCCCCCCTCTGGATGCCTTTAGAATTTTTTTTTTCTCTTTAGTTTCCAGCAATTTTATCGCAATATGCCTAGGATTGGTGTTCTTTGTATTTACCCTCGGGTTCATAACACACACACACTTTCTCCTTCTCAGTGCTTTTTTTTTTTTTTAAACCATGCCCTAGATATTCCTCATGTTTTTATTCTATCGTTTATTTCCCTTTTTGTTCTCTGTGTTTCAGTCTGGATATTTTCTACTAACCTATTCAGTTAATTAATTCCCCCTCTTCAACTGCATCTAAACTACAATTACATCCATCTACTGAGTTTTTAATTTTACTTACTGTGTTTTTAGTTGTAATTTTGCCATTTGATTCTTTCTTATATATCTGGTTCCCTGGTAAAATTCTCCATCTTGTCACCTATTTTCTTGAACATGTGAATCTCAGTTATTTTAAATATTATGTGGCGATCTATTTATTTGTCTTGATCTTGTTCTTGGTACACCTGGCAGTTCTCGGCTGAATGCCAGACCTTTTTATGAAAACTTCCGAGGCAGCTAGATCTCCCTCCACAGAGGGCCTGTCTTATCTCCTAGCAGGTGGTGAGAATAGAATGCATCCCCTCAATTTAATCCCAAATCTCAAATCTGACGTTGACTCAAACCTTTGTAAGGGTCAGCCTACCTCTTGTTCATTCCCACTGTGTTGTAGGCTTACATTCGGCAGCTCTGATCTCCAATATTTTTTTTTCTCTCTTAGCATCGTGAGGCTGCCAATATCTCTGCTTCATTTTGGGGGGATTTTATGTTTGCTTCTCAGCCTATTGCCCTGCACAGATTAAGACTCTGGCCAGTGCACAGGGTGAAGGCACGGTCTTTCAGCTTCTCTAGGCTTCCCTTCTCTCAGAGATCCTGCCCCTCACATTCTAACTGGCTGAGTTCTGAAATGCAGTTTTGGTGTCCCCATGTCCTCCGAGGTTGCCAAATCTCCTCACTGCTTGGGTACTTCCCACACCCCTGTTTCCCTGTTACCCTCCAAACCCACCTAGATCCAGCAGTGGATGGAGAGGGAAATGGCTTGCAGAATCCTGGGCCTACTTCAGTGAATCCTCTTCTCCGGGATATTGGTCCTTCAAATCCCGGTTGGCTCAGTGGCTTTTCAATCCTTCAGACATTTTTAAAATTAATCTGTGCTTTCTAAGTTGCACTTAGGAAAAACGACTACTCTGTTGTTAGTTACTTCAGCAGAGCCCTATGACCACCGAGTCATTAGCGTGACCAAACATTTACTAATCCCTATTCCTCTTATTTCCACTCTTCACGTGACTGTCCAGAAATTTACTGCATTTCTCAAGTCACCTACTCTATATCCACTACTCCTCATCTGAGGACACAACTCAGACTCATACTTCACTGAGAAAACGAAAGGAGAAGAGTAGATGTACTCATTCAATTTCCCTTCCACATACCTCACAACCGTAAAGCTATATTTATAATTAGAAAATGTATTTATTCATACTTAAGTTCCTCCTTCAGGTCTTAGAAGAAAAAGTCTCCATACCCTCTTCTCTCAATTTCATACTATTCTACCTCTTCTATTTCTCGTTCATCCCTTGCCCCAAATTAATCTGTAAATATTTGCTTTGCCTTGGCCACATCTTCTCAACCTGTAAACAAATATTCATCAATAAAAAAATTAACAAAATTTCATTAATTTTGCCAATTCCTCAAGATCTTTCCTATCCTTGGGAAAGAGTTTAGAAAAGTAAATGTAGTCCATACGGGTTGCACCTGGGTGCTGCAGTCAGATAAGCGTCCGACTCTTAGTTTCAGCTGAGGTCATGATCTCAAGATCCTGAGACTGACTCCCACATCAGGCTCTGCGCTCAGCGGGGAGTCTGCTTGAGATTCTCTCTCTCCCTCTCCCTCTACCTGTCCTGCTATGCTCTCGTTCTCTCTCTCAAATAAATAAATAAATAAATCTTCTTTAAAAATGTAGTCTATACTTACTGCTTCTAATCCCATCATCTTGTAAAATTCCAACCTATTGTGCTCCACCTTGTTCTATCACATAATCAGCAATTCTCTCTATTGTAACTTTTTTCTCAGCTTTATTGAGATATGAGGTGTACAACATGATAATCTGATACACACATTGCCAAGTGATTATCACAGTAGGGTTAGTTAGCACCTCTATCATCTCATATAAATACCACTTCTTTTGGTGATGAAAACATGGATGATCTACTTTCGTAGCAACTTCCAAATACATAATACAGTAGTGATGACTATACTCACCATGCTCTAATTAGATCTCTAGAACTTGCTCATCTTACAACTGGAAGTTTGTATCCTTCGACTGACATCACTTTATTCCCTCCTCCCACTCCCCCAGCTCCTGGCAACCATCATGCCCTTATCATAGCTTCAATATAGAACTCAAAGAACTTTCTCTCAATGCAATACTCTTTGTGCAAATAAAAGATATCATTATTTGTGATTTCCTACCTCGTTCTGTAAATGTTCCCTCAGTATATCTTTCTCTAACATTTCCCCCCTCAGCTCACCACTAACTTGTGGGCTTTCATGTCACATCTCTTACAAATCCTTCAAAAGAGTCCTTCAAGATGAAGTGACCCCCTTTAAAAAAATGAACCCTCATGTAGTCAAAACCAACTTGTAAAGGAATATCCATTCTTTACATAGTCTTAACAAGCACACTCAATATGTACCCCTCAGATCACGTGGCACACTTGAATCCTGCAGTTTGATTAATCTCAAGTCCTTTAAAGCTGATCGTCTTCAAGGTGAAATGGCAGTCATGATGCATCCATTCACTCCCTCAAGGCTGCAAGGAGGGGGTGGTATAAACACAACAAATATGAGATTCTTGATCACACGTCCATATATATCCTACTGCTGAGTAATACATTTTTAAAGGTTTCCATCTTTATTTAGCCATTCTGCATCAATTCTGGAAGCCCTCTAATCCTCTCCTGGCTCTAGTTTACACATAAATAGGACTTTCTCCCTGATCTACATCTCTGAGCCCCTCTCTACTCTGAGATTTTGAATCTGTTTTGAATGCCTTGAAAATACCTCAAACTCAACATGTACAAAACAGATTTATTTTCTTTCCATCTTTTTTCCTTACCTGCAAGACAAAAGAAAAACAAAGCAAAACAAAACAAAACCCTGAAAGTAAAAACTTGTTATTTTCCCTGACTTTCCTATTTTACTCCAGGGAGCCATCACTCCCAGGCATCGGAGCTGGAAACACGAGATCTGTTCTCTTTTCCTCTAACAGCCCGTGTATCCGATCTGTCTCACCTATTCCACCTCTCATGTGGCTATCACTCCAGCTTCCTCAAGCCCAGAGTACCACCGCCCCAGTTCAACTAAGCAATACCTCTCACCTGGACTCTTCACATAATCTCATAGTCGCTTATTTTCCCCACATTCAAACCGCTCTTTGTAATGCCTCCACTACAAAGCCACGATTGTCTTTGTGAAACACACTTTTGCCCTTCACTGAGTAGGACTGGGAGGGCCAGCCTAAGTGTGGTGAGAAAGGGCTGCAGGCCCCCCCACTAGACCCCAGGTTCTCCTTCCAGTCAGTGACCCTCCACTACACACAGCAGCACCACCCTCACGAGTCAACAGTTAGGCCCTGTGGCATCTCTGGAATCCACACATTTTGAACATTCCATACAGTCACCCTGATGGCGGAAGCATCTGTTCTGAGTAAGAAAACATGGCTTCTCTTTTACTTGTGCATATCCTTATGCTTTCTTTTGACATTTTAGCCGATAACTAAACATTATTAAGTTGTGTCCTTGTCCTAAGAATTTTCAAGGGTCCAAATGCTGTACACATAAAGGATGAGTGGAATGAGAAGTTGTCTCTATTTTTCCCTTATCCTGTTCACACATCCCTCGTCAACTGGTTGTTCTGTTTTCTTATCAGGTAAAATTGGCCACTATGAAGCATGTTCCCTAGAGGCCACATCTCTATACATCCGCATAAAATAAAAATAATTTCACATCAACCTTCAACTTGCTGATTTAGGTTTTATTATTCCCATCATGTAGGTGAGGAAGCAGGGACTCAGAGGCATTTAATAAGTTAAGCAAGATCATTCAGAGACCAGATTTTAACCTAGTCTTTCTGAAACCAAATTCCTTGCCCTTTCAAATATACCAACACTAATTATAACTCTTACCTGTTTTTGCCTCTATTAAACTGTAAGCTACATGATGGCAGGAACCACATCCTTTCTATTCACTACTATGTCTAAGAGTCTAGCATAATGTCTGAAACATTTTAGGAACATATAAATATTACTGAAGTAAAGATGATGGACTAGCCCTGAGCAGCACTGCAGAAAAGGTGACCTTTACTTTAGGCCCAACAATTTTCTCTCTCTAACTCCTCTCTACTCTTGCCTAGTATGTCTCAACCTTCCTAGAGCTCTGTCCCACCCCACTCTTTTGTATTTTAATATAAGTCAGTGCCAGTCATTTCTTCCAAGTGCATTTGCATTTAACCTTTATTTTCAGGTTCTAAATGCAAATATAATGATAAACCTTTGAATCCTATCTTGCCTCCCTTAATAACTCCAAGGAACAGGATAGAGCATCAAGGGACTTGTTTATACATAGCAGCCCCTGCTTGCTCCAGAACAGGCTCGGAGTTGGAATTGTTACAGCTATAGATGCCAGAGGGCAGTCCCTGCAAATTGCCAGAAATGCAGAAGCTAGACAAGTTAGTGAAGAATTCAGGGTGGTTTCGTAAAACAGAACTTCGGCAGGGATTCTGGATACATTGAAGAGAGAAGAGCAAAGCCCATTACAACAGCAGCAGCATTGTCTAGGAACTCAAATCATCACAGAATACCTTTCCCTCATTTGAAATTACAAAGCAGTTTTATTAACATTATTTTTGAATCCCTTGATTAGGCACAGTCTTCAATTTAAACTCTCCCTATTTTTTCATTTTTTTTTCCTCACAGCCTCAGATCTATAAAAGCACTTTCTCAGGTCACATGTTTCCTTTTGTAAAGGGACACGAAACTATCAGAATGTAGCATCAGCCAGATGGATGTCAGGAAGAAAGCCCAGTAGCATCTATGCACAACTGACTTCATACAGCTTGACTAGCAATTGACTCAGTACATTAACGAAGTGGGTATATGGTAAAAAAACCAAAAAACCAAAAACAACAACTTACTGTAAAGAATGTTGATACTCATGAGAAAACAGAGAAAGATCAATTCAAACAACCCAAAGCAAGTGAAATGTCAATCTAGAACAGAACTGAATTTTTTGTTGCTACTTGCATTGCCTCTTGACTTAAATCTCTGTGATGCCTTTTTGGAAGGAAACAACAATACCTTTGTTATCAGTATCTATGATAGAATGTTTTTAAAAGTTTAGAATCTAGGAATGTTTCCTGGCATCTACTTAGGTTGGAGAGAAAGAGTAGTTCTCCACAAATTCTTATGTAGTATTATAAAACTATTTATTTATATTGTTAATGTTACCTATATGGATTTAGCTGTAGATATGCATTCTACTCTACACAAGACTCATTCTTTTTTCTTTTTTCCTTTTTTAAAGATTTTATTTATTTATCTGACAGAGAGAGAGACAGCCAACAAGAGAGGGAACACAAGCAGGGGGAGTGGGAGAGGGAGAAGCAGGCTCCCAGCAGAGCAGGGAGCCCGATGCGGAGCTCGATCCCAGGACCCTGGGATCACACCCTGAGCCAAAGGCAGATGCTTAACGACTGAGCCACCCAGGCGCCCCAAATTCTTATTTTTCATTAAAAAAGGAGTTCTCAGCCTTGATAAGACTGACATTTTGGGTCAGATCATTCTTTGCTCTGGGATGCCATCCCTGGCCTCAACACAATAGATGCCAGCAGGATCCCCCAATTGTGACAATTAAAAATGTCTCTAGATATTATTGCCCAATGTACCCTGTGCAGCCAAATCGACCCCCCACCCAGGTTTGAACCACTCTACTCAAACAAGGCATTATCCTTGCTACCTGACATTTATTCACTAGCATAAACCATTACAAAATGGCCAGATTCCCTAATGATGGATAGTATACATACTACTTAGTTATAAAACCTATCTCATTCTCCATTCAAGCTGTGAAGTCTTCTGGGAAGCTTACTGCCAACACTTTTCAAAAATCAGTAACATCATATAGCCTAAACACACAATTACTGAGTGCATACCTTCTTGGGTTGGTTTCCCAGAGTTATTCATACCTATTTCATCTTTTCATCTGGACCACAAATAGCTCAAAGGCAAAGCTGCTGTACAAGTAAGCATCAGACTGAGACAGATTTAAGTTCTAGCCACAAAACCTAACAGTTGTGTGATTTTAGTTATTTACTCAATGTCTTTTTAAAAATGTTTGTATCTGTAAAATTAAAACAGCACATATCTTCTCGTGTTACTAAACTGAAAAAATGAAGTATGATGTTAAGTTCTAAGAACTCTACTTAGCATTTTTGTTTATTTAACACGTATTGTGTACACTATTCATCAAGCACCTTTCTAAACACTTTATAATCTTTTTAATCCTTATAAAAAAAAACCTATGAGGAAGGTATAACTATTACCTCCATTTAACCACTAAGGAAATTGAGGCCTAGAAAAGCTAAGTAACTTACCCCAAATCACGGGGTTAATAAATAACAGGGAGATTTGAATCCAAGCAAGCCACTTCCGGAGTCCTTGCTCTGATCTCTAAGTCATGCTTCCTCTTGGGTATGGGACAGGCACTCAATAAAGTTATCTATCACACGTATTATGTTTATTTCTTTTGTATTTCTCAAGGCACTAGGTGAGTACAAGGTATAAACAGCAGATGCTAAGCATTTACTCATGAGGATGTTAATAACGGATGTTCATAAAGGACCTTAATAATGGGCATTAATAATGGGTTATATATTTCTTCAACATTTCTTTTGTAAAGTTAAAAGTTCAAAGCTGTTATTTCATTTTGCATCTGCAGATTTGGATTAACCTTGTACACCAACTTCAAATAATTTTGTCTAGAATTTTATCTAAAATATTTCATAAAAAATATATTGATGCATCGGGAAGAGTAACAATGGAAGAATACTTCTAATGAGTCAGTAACATTTACAAAAATCCCCAGATTATCACTTGGCTAAGTTTCGTTAGTCATTTCATTAACTAGTCATTTCAATCTCTATGTTATATACTTTTTAATTTTAAGAAAAATTTTAAAATATGGAAATATACTAAAATAACATGATAAATATTTTCACACAAATGTTTAAACTTTTAGAGCAGGAGAGGTATTCTCTTTGACATAAAAAGTTTTCTGAGGAAATTTAAAAAACATTTAACTATTTTTAAATTCAATTCCATGAGATATTAATCACATCTTTTCAATACAGAAGTGGTATATGATTTTTTACAAAGAGAATATACTTAACATATGAAAAGAAGCATATCTAAGTCAGTTTTTTAAAAGTTTTTAGAATGAAGGTTCCCCTTCACTTGGTAGAACATGAACATGTTAAAGCGTACATGTGAAAAATATAAAAAAGTACTTTAAGACAAAGAAGCTCAAGTATGAGGCATATATGATAAAAAAAAATCTAAATATGTAGGCTCCATCAGTGATAGGTCCTAAAAAAAAAGAGAGGGAAGATGTGGATTGTGTCCCTATTAATACTGGTAACACACTCTTCATTTTGATGGGGACCTGCTTTTATTATCTCTCAAAAGCATTGCTATCAAATATACAACTGGAATATAGCTGTTAATCTTATTGAATAAATGTGGTGAAAATCCACCCAAGGACCGAATGATATTATCAAAAGTCATAGGACAGTATTTAATGTACTCGTCAGACTTAGATACGCAAACATATACATATAAGCCACATACACACACGAAATCTATGACATTTAAAGACAAAAAGGACTAACTGTGCTCATAAAACATTTGGCCATTTAATAAACTACGTGACATTCTAAGCGAAAGAAGAACAGTAGTGCCCTCCTAACACAATCTATTTCTCAACTTTACAGAAAATACAAGATAAGAGATCAGAGACAGGCATGTTCTGGAACATTTTATTCATCTTGAAATTATCTCCCATAAAAATCCCACTGGGAAACAGTTTCATTATACATAGAATTTTTAAAACCTTGGGTGGATACTCAAAAACATTCCAAAAATATTAGTAAACCAAAACTCATGTTCATCATTAACTTAAGGGCTAATGCTGGGGAAATGTCTGATTTCAGAAAAACATACTTAAGGGTAGCAGGCGGCTATAGGCCAACAGCAGTGCCATTTATACACACACACACACACACACATATATATATATTTGAAACACGATAATTAATCTAAGAAAAGATTGCTTCTATTAATCCAAAGGTGCTACAAAGTTTCTGTACGTTGAAACCCAGGAAGATTCTAGATAGCTATGGATAGAAATAACAGCAGTATTTATAATTTACAAAAAAGATGGAGTATAGGGATGCCTGTGTGACTGAGTTGGTTAAGCCTCTGCCTTTGGCTCAGATTTGATCCCAGGGTCCTGGGATCGAGTCCCACATTGGGCTCCTTGCTCAGTGGGGAGCCTGCTTCTCCCTCTGCCTGCCCTCCCCCGTTTGTGCTGTCTCCAACAAATAAATAAATATAATCTTTAAAAAAAGAAAGAAAAAGATGGAATATAAAATTATTATTATTATTATTATTTTTTAGAGAGCTGAATGGGGGAAGGGGCAAAGGGAGAGAGAGAATACCAAGCGGGCTGCACACCCAGCGCAGAGCCTGACAAGGGGCTGGATCTCATGACCCTGAGATTATAACCTGAGCCAAAATCAAGAGTCACATGCTCAACCGACTAAGCCACAAAGGTACCCCTAAAATTATTTTAAAAATTCTCTCTTTAGTGAGGCAAAAAGAAAGCAATATTCAAGGTGAAAGGTATAATTACACACATTTGTGTATTCTATTCATTAATCCGAAATTCTCTGAGATCTAACTACCAGGCCAGATTCCAGGCTAAGCACCAATTCTCTAAAAATTGAGTAAGACGCAGGCCACAGTTTTACAAATGCTTGATTAGATGCCCAGACAACAAGTGTTAAACAGAAGTCTGGACCACTGTCAGAGGAGCACAGGCGTGAACTGTATCAGAAAAGACAATGTAAGTGCCATTCTACCAATTCTTTCTTTCAAGCTGATAAAAGAAGGATCCAGCAATTTGCTCAACACATTCACCATGGAAATTTCTTGTCTCCCAGATGAAAAAGTGAAAATTATCCCAGTGCACAGACTACCCCCAAAGAATATTCTTTAGCTCACACAAAGATTATATTTAAGAAATAAATATCTTCTGATGTTGATATCTGAAATAATTTTAACAATAATAGGTCATACTTATTGAGAGTGTACTATGGGTCAGGCATGTGACTGCTTCACATTAGTGAACTCCTTGAATTCTCCTAACATCTCTATGGTGAAAAAAGAAGACAGAAAAATTTGCTCAAGGACACAGGACTAGTGTTTTGCCTCTGGAGACCACATTCTTTCATAAACACGCTCTGCCTCCTCCCTAGAGATTTGATCACTGCGATGTTCAAGAAGGTCTGCCAGATAGGGACAACACATTCTCAAAGTAAGTTTCTACATTGCTCTTGCTGCTGATGAAGATTCTCAAAATATTAGATAACATTTCTGCACATTCACACCCAACACCCTGCCTCTCGGGCAAACATTTACAATAGGAATGTTGAGTTCTAAGCTCCTTTCCCAGGGAATCACTAACAGTATGTGTTGAGAGTCATGTCCTTTGGAGATGCTAAATCCTCTTGGTGTTCCTAGAGGTGAGGGGACCGAGGCTACTGCTTGGGAGAGCAAGACTGGAGGAAAGAGGGAGACTGTTCCTAGACCTACTAAATCAGAATCTGCACTCTGACCAAGAATCCGTGGTGATTCATATGGACATTAATGTTTGAAAATCACTACTTGGGGAGATGAGGTCAGCTTTGGACGGGCAAATGGCACAGCTGTTTAAAAATTAGGAACTTGGTCAAGATCTTGCTATGAGTTTACCTGCAATAAAACATCATTTACCCACAGAAACATTAAGAAAAATAAAAGCTTGAGCTTCTTAAGAAAACCTTAAAAGAGTACCTTAAGATATTAAGCAATACAATTTCATAAAAACTGGTTTTAATGCAGTGAGTTCATAATTCTCCCAAGTATATTTATTTTTTCTTAAAGTTTAAATGTTGGGATTAAGCTCTGCATTCCCCTGAATACTTAAGGAAAGATCTATCTGCAATCCTACAATTGTCCTTGAAAACCCTAATGATGATGACGATAATTCTGTAAGGAGAAAGAGTTCAGAGTCCATTAAGACCAGACAAGAATCCTTAGTAGATGTGCTTAATGCAGATATTAAAAATAGCTAACACTGGTGGGGTCCCTGGGTGGGTCAGTCAGTTGAGTGTCCGACTCTTGATTTTGGCTCAGGTCATAATCTTGGGGTCGTGGGATCAAGCCCCGGGTTGGGCTCTTTGCTCAGCCGGGAGTCTGCCTGATATTCTCTCTCTTCCGCTCCCTCTGCCCAACCCACCCCCAACACTGGCTCTCTCTCTCACTCTCTCTCAAATACATAAATAAATCTTTAAAACATAGATAAAAACACTATGGTATCCATTTTCTGATTTCATCTTAGGGAATGAAACATGACTCCATCTAGTTGTGAATTCTGAGACTAGCCTCCATCATCATATACGATCTGTGTTTTACCCAACACGTTTTAAAAGGAGCAGAAACTCAGTGAGGTAGCTAAAACATTTTTTGCCAGCTATTTCATTCTGTTTTCCAATCAGGTTTGTGGCCAGGGATGTATGTTTTTTGTTTCACATACGTACAAAGGAAACTAGCGCCGACTGAAATTTTATGGCTACTGCCGTCATTCCGCAAATAGGTAACTTCTGTTAGAAGAGGAAAGGAACAATAAGGAATACAAAGTTTAATATCCATCCATCCAACACTTGCACCTGGCCCAACGTTAATATGCCCCTGGCTACATTAGATCTAACTACAATTTCCCATACCTTTAAAAGTGAGAGTTATGTTAATACTGCCAAATTAAGGCAAAGTACTTGTTTTAAAAATATGTCTATGGTGAGTCAGGTGCAAATATGAACTTCAAAGTACCTCTTCATAGGACCTGAGCATAAGCAGGCAAGGAAGGGTTGGCACTGGGATACTGGTATAAATGATATAGCTGAGTGCACTGCCATTAGCAACCAGGTCTAGGAAGGGGCTGCCCTGTTCTTGGCTGGCCCAGGGGCCTCGGGCAAAAACAAGGAAATGAGTGAGATGTTATGATTAAAACGTCAGCTCTGATCCCTCAAAAGACAGTTCATGGGGTGCTGCTAATTTTATTATGATGTTTTAGCAATTTAATTCAGTATTTTTAAGTGGAGATAATTAGAATAGGATGACTTATCAAGGGACAAAATAAAAAATTGATATAATCTTAGAATTATCTCAAAAAAAAAAAAAAAAAAAAAAAAAAAGGTGGATTGAGGCATTTTACCAGGAAGCAGCCATTTGATTTGTGTGGCACCCTTGAGAAAGCCCCACATACACAGACAAACCAAAAACCCAACAGTAATCTGTCATTCTTCTTTACCAATATGTAAAACTTTATGGAAATTTGCCTTTCTAAATAAATGCAGACATGCACAAAAGAGCATGTAGGTTTCTGTTTTCATGGCCTTCACAGACCTTAGGACATTTTGTAGCTTTATCCTTGTCCATATTGAAAGAACTATATACAAAGACCCCAATTCCACTTACTTGGTAATTTGTGTTGATCAACCTCACCAAACAGTATGATCAAAACTCCTCTTAGAAAAGTGACAGCTAATGCCAATTCCTTTCCTCACTGTAATCATCTCCTACAACTGCTCAAAAACAAAGGGCTTGGCACTGTATATCATCCCTTCACTTTTTCATGCTAACCTTCTCAATGAATTCATTTCTCTGAGACTTTCTGTTGTTCTTTCTTATCTCCTCCTGACTTTCTATAAATTCAATAAGGTGATATAAAGTCTTGACAACAATCCTCTCCCTTCTTCCAAAAAAATTATATAATAACTCAAGTGAAATAAAATCAAATTACAAATCCTGAATTAAGATTTTAGCAGAATGTCATAACACCGCCCTTTCTCCTATAGTAACTAATCACCCGTGGCTATTCCTTCCATGGGTCTTTCATTTTCAAAAGGAAACTTCTAGAGATCATGGGCCTAAGCTGTGCTGTGTACGCAGTGGGGGATCCAAATGTACCTGTTCCGTGTTTCATGAGATGAATTAATATCTCATGTTAATTTGTAAGTATTATTATCAATGTCACTCATCTAGGTTTAAAATGACATTTGCTGCACCACTGTCTCCCCTGCCTGAGCCTATGGGGCGAGCAGCTAGGAAATCAGATACATACCAACTGAAGGTGACTCACAGAGCAGAGAGCTTGAACTGCCGTTGGGCTCAGCTTAAACATAGTATAAAACCCATTGTCTCTGCCCAACAGAGTCCTGCACTAAGGAAAGGAGTTGCTGTTGCTTTGTATAAGACACAACTATAGTTTTTTAAAAGTCAAATTAGGTCAGTAACTTGCATGCCTGGCAAGTTCCTGACACAGGCTTCTGGTGAATTAAGAACAGCTTTTCTAACAGTTGACCTCTTGAGTTATAAAGCCTGTCCCTTTTCTCCAGGCATTGGGGGCTCTACCAGTTTTAAAATATGGCTTCTGATATCACTTCACTTTCTTCCAGTGAACTCTCATTTAAATGATGAAAATGCAAAGGATTATAAAAAGCAAAATAAGAATCGCTTTGAAGAACTCTGAGGAGAGAGTGATTAAATGGGTTGGAGAGAAGTAGGAGATAAAATTTAGAATATAAACCCCTGGTCCAGATGAGAGTTGAAGAAATTGTCTTTGTTCCCTCACCTCTCATGAAAACCTCTGCTCATCCAAAACTCTTACCCTTAGGTTCTATGTCCTGTTTCCCATTTTCCTTCTAACTTCTACCACTCCCCGACACTCTTTTTCATGCGCTGAAGGCTTGAGCACTGAGCTTGCTTTTTCTTTTCTTAGTATTTAACTTTTCTCCATTGGCCCATTTTCAGCATGATTTCAACAAGCTCACTTTTATTCTTATATTCATTATTATTTTTATTCTTGTATTATTATTTGTATTCTTAAAAATAAAAAGTATATTCTGCATTTGCTTCCAATCTATTTAATATAAAATGGCCAGAACACACGTTTTTTAAAATGAAGATCCGATCGTATGACTTGTGACTCAAACACCATTACATTTTTCCCCATCGCATTTCTGATGAAATCACAATCTTGGGCTTTGTGCTATCAGTGCTCATCCCCCTTCCCCTTTGCTAATAACACTGGACCTGTTCTAGGTCCTCACAAGCACTCTGCTCTTCTCTCGCTTTTGAACATGCTGCTCGCTCAGCCTGGGACTTCTCACTCTCACTGCTAAGATTCTCTTCGGTTTCAATGTCATTGGGCAGGGCAGACTTCCCTGTTTCCCAGACCCGTTAACTGCCACCTCTGTTCTTCTGAGGGGTCAATTGCCCATTCCCATATTTTAGCAATCATCTAAAACTTTGCCAAATTCATCATCATAATCCTTATCTTTCTTTGGAGTCCCACCTCCATGACCCCCAGCCATTTGAGTGGGGAGATTAACTGGGAAAACTGCTTTCCAAAGCATGGAGAAGGGTACAGCCAGCAAGCCAATTCAGCAGTGTCCTCAGGCTGTGTGGTCAGGTTGTTTCCAGCTGCTCTACCCCAGGTTCTATAGCTATTTCCACACATAATAAACACACTCAAAGGCACAAGAACTAGAGAAACTGCATTTTTTAATCCTGTAGGCACCATGCCTCAGAGGCAGCTCGTGTGACTCTTGACTCAGCAAAATAGAATTAAATAGAATTTACTTTAACTCCATAAATCTGTATGTCCAAGACAGTCATTTCGTCTGACTCCAAGTACTCTCAATTAATGTAAAGTCAAGATAAAACAATATTCCGACAGAGAACAAGGCATCAGAGAACTTTTCAAAATGTTATCATTTAAAGATCTAGACAAAGAGGGACAGCCCCCGCTTATCAGAGAGCTAGAGCAACGAAAGAGTGAACCGCAATTATTCACTTTCAACAGAAAAGCAAACAAGGACACTTACGCATGTCACCGAAGGCCCCCTTGGTCACTCTGGTGGCACATAACACCACAACCGTGAATTTGTGGGAGTACTGGTGCTCCACCTGGAAATAAATAATAGTAAATTAAAAACAAGCTTCCAACATAGAATCCAAGCAAACTGTTCTCATTGTTTCCTCGAGACTAGTTAAAAATATTCAGGTTGAAGGGAAGTAACATTCATACCAGAAACATCCTTTGATCCCAGGGCTGTTTCTTATTTGAGCCTCTCTTCTCTCCCACCACAGAATTATTGAGAAGTTTAGATCATGCTTCAAAATGTCACTACAACTTGACTACTGGAACTTTTTTGCTGTCAGGTTTACCAAGCTTGAGGGAAAATGTAAATGACTACTGAAAGCCTTCTAGGAAGACAATGAGGCTTTGTGTGGAATGACAAGGAAGCCTTGGCTTAGAAAGGCAAAGTCTGAGCAAGACGTTTGCATTATTCAGATTTGTTTGTTTTTATTGCTACTGTTCAGCGAAAGTGTTTTTGGCAAGACATTTCCAGAGCAGTATTGAAAACCCTTTGGACCTAAGGCCATAACCAGTGAACTACTTATATTAACGTTGATGCATTTGTTATAAACCATATGCAACCATGTTAAAGTTTCTACAAGATTTTATTAAGTACTTCACGTACCTAGAAAGTAGTTACAACCAAAGCAGAATAAAGAAGCAGGAACTCACAAAGTTCTCTGAGCAACTGAAAATTGCAGAAGTCCTTATCTAAAGCTCAAGCCTGTTTAATCTTAGAAGAGGCCCACATTTACAAGCTACTTTTATCTTTCCTAACTTTAATAGACTTGGTTCACTGATTAAGAAGTCCATAATTGATTTTAAAAAGCTAAGATACTGGCAATACTGATAAATGGATAATGACAGTCTAAAATTAAGGGGGCTGGAAAAAATAATAAAAACAGATTCTTAAGGACCAGCAGTAGCGAGATACAGGACCAACAGTTAACAGCGTTCAACAGTTTCTGAAGGTACCACTCTATCAATAGAATAATTTATGTTCAGATTTATAACACAGAGTCAGGAAAGTGGTAAAATTAATGATGAGCATACTTGGCTTAAAAAGGCAGAGAAGCATGTAAAATGTTTCAAGATAATATTCAAATTTATTGTTGAAGAGAAATACCTTCTATGTCTAGAGGTGCTCTGAGTAGCTAAAGTTTTACTCCACATAAGTAAAACTATCAAGTATAAATGAAATGAATGCTTACAAAAAAGTGTGTTGCTTTGAAGCAGGAGAGCTACGTTCTTGTCTCACTGATTCGAAGAATGAATCTCGTGGACAACGGAGAAGGAGTAAAGCAATAGAAGTTTATTAAGTGAAGATACAGAAAAAGCTCCCAAGAGTGAGAGGGGTCCCTACAGGGTTGTCACTGAGGCCTTTAGGGTTGGTCTTTTATAGAAAGCTAACCAGGGAACTGAAATCCTTTCAACATCTCTAATGATACCACCATTGAGCAAAGACTAGTCATAATACAGTCAACAGGTTACTTCCTTTTTAGGGTCTGGTTACTCTTTGTTGGTCACAGGTGATTACCATAAAAAAGACACCCACCCCACATGCCTAGGGCAGGGTGGTCTGGTTTGTCCCCTTATCTCTGGTTTCCCCACACCTCCACACTTTTAGGGATTTCTGTGAGCTTGATCAACCTAGACCCCCTCTATCTCTCCCTATCTAGCCCCGCCTGCCCCTTACTCAGCTTCATAGAACCCAAAATCACACACATTGCCCCCACCAAAAACAAAAAAACAAACAAACAAACAAACAAAAAAAACCCACTATCATAGTTGGAGACTTCAACACCCCCCTATTAGAAATAGACAGATCTGGGACGCCTGGGTGGCTCAGTCAGTTAAACGTCTGCCTTCAGCTCAGGTCATGATTCCAGGGTCCAGAAATTGAGTTCTACATCGAGCTCCTTGCTCAGCAGGGAGCCTGCTTCTCCCTCTGCCTGCCGCTCCCCCTGCTTGTGTTTTCTCTCTCTTCCTCTGACAAATAAATAAATAAAGTATTAAAAAAAAAAGAAATAGATCTATCAGGCAGAAAATTAGTAAGAATACAGTTGAACTCAACAGCACCATCAGTCAACTAGATATAATTGACATCTATGGACTACTTTGTCAAAGAGCAGAACACAAATTCTTCTTAAGATCATGTGGAACAATCATACAATGTGTACTCTCAGACCACAAAGGAATTAAACTGGAAACCAAAATAGAATAATAGCTGGAAAATCACAAAGTACTTGGAGATTAAATAATACACTTTCAAATAACACATATGTCAATGAAGAAGTCTCAGAAGAAATTTGTAAATGTCTGGAACTAAATGAAAATGAAACTACAACTTAGCAAAATTATGGGGATGCAGTGAAAGGAGTGCTTAGAAGGAAATTAAATAATATGCATATTGACATACATATTATTTCATACATACGTATATTTCATATATTATTTCATGATATGCATATATGAAAAGAAGAAAGATCTAAAATCAATCATCTAAGTGTCTACTAGAAAAAGAAAAGCAAGTTAAATCCAAAGTAAGCAAAAGAAAAATAGTAAAAAATAGAGCAGGAATGAATAAAACTGAAAATGGAAAATCAATAGAGAAAATCAATGACACTAAAAATTGGTTCTTTGAAAAAAGCAATAAAATTGATAAGCCTCTAGTCAGGCTAAATAAGAAAAAAGAGCACAAATTACAAATACCATAAATAAGTAAGGGAAGTTCACTCCTGATACTATGGACATCAAAATAATAATAAAGTAATACTATGAACAACTCTAAGCCCACAACTTAATAATCTAGATGAAATGTACCAGTTCCTTGAAAGACATAACCTACCAAAACTCACACAAGTAGAAACAGACAATCTGAATAGGCCTATAAAGAAACTTCTGAAACAGAAGCACCAGGCCCAGATGGGTTCACTGGTAAATTCTACCAAACACTTAAGGAAGAAATTACACCAATACCCTCCAATCCCTTCCAGAAGAGAGAAGCAGAAACAATAGTACCCAACTCATTTTATGAAGCCAGCATTACCCTGATAACAAAAGCAGACAGAGACATTACAAGGAAAAAAATAAAAATAAAAACACCATTGACCAATATCTATCATACACATAGATGAAGAAGTTCTCAACAAATTCTAGCAAATAGAATCTGATAATATATAAAAGGAAGTATAATCACAACCAAGTATGATTTACCCTAGGAATGCAAGGCTTATTTAGCCTCTCAGAATTTCACTCCATCTCTGGGATTGTGAGTTCAAGCCCCAGATGGGGTGTAGAGATTACTTAAAATAAAATCTTAAAAAAATAGCTCAACATTATAAAAAAAATGACACATATATAGAGATGATAATGTTATAAGGATTCATTGAGTATGAACCATATGTTACATATTCTTCTAGATGTGAATTTTCATTTAATTTTTGCAACAACCCTATAAAATAGGTATTATTTATATATGACTAAAGTGAGATTCTGAGAAGTTAAATAATTTCCCAATATCTCATAGATAGTAAAAGTTAAATTTGAATTAGAATCTATTCTTGCTGGGGTGCCTGGGTGGCACAGCGGTTAAGCGTCTGCCTTCGGCTCAGGGCGTGATCCCGGCGTTGTGGGATCGATCCCCACATCAGGCTCTTCTGCTATGCCTGCTTCTTCCTCTCCCACTCCCCCTGCTTGTGCTCCCTCTCTCGCTGGCTGTCTCTCTCTCTGTCGAATAAATAAATAAAATCTTTAATAAAAAAAAAGAATCTATTCTTGCTGCCCCCAATGTCTTCACTCTCTGTACATTCCTTTACTTACACAGAGAATAATACCAAATACCAATACCTTAATAGTGAAAAGGCTGTTTCCACTTATTAAAGTGGTATAGTTATAATCTAGTCTATTATATCTGTTACTGATCTGAAGTTCCTCTATTAACTGTGTCATTTCCTCTATCATTCAGCTGTTTTAATCTGCTTTTATTTCCATTAGCCTCAACTCTTTCTTGACTAGAAAGAATGAAATACCTGCCTACTCTTCACAGGAAATAAGGGGCAAATCAACCACATTTTTGGTTTTTTTAAGTTAATTTTGGAAACATCAGAAATCTTCAGATTACCTGTAAATTATTTTCAGAAGAGGAGTGTCAAAATCATGCCCATCTCTTTCTTAGGGCTGTAAAGATTATAGTATCTATAAAGTAAGTACAAATTCTTGGAGAAAAACGTTTAGTGTCAATCAACAACTATCCAAATAACTTTAGATTAACTCTTTTCTTTGTTTCCTGGGGCCAGTATCACATATAAATTCAAACTAGTATGGACTAGGCTAGCTTCCAATTTGGATGGGAGGCTTTTGGTTATGTCTCAGGGGTAGTACCAGCGGAAATGATATATTGAATCCATAATCAGTGTTCTCTGGAGGAACTAATGACTCAGCACAATGCTAGTTGGTAGCTGGCAGAAAGAGGCGCCATTTTTCAATTGAGATGTCAAATACAAGCTCAATACACTGACTCAGCCACAAGATTAAGCTCTGCCTTCAGCTCTTGGATTACCTTACTTCGACTGTCTTTTTTCATCCCTCATCTTTTCCATAGTGAAAATCACAACCCTTTTTCTTTTCGCAATTACAATCCTCCAGTCATTAGGAAAATAGTTACTGTATTAAATTCATTCTGGAGAATTACATTACCATGTGCAACTAAAATGATTGGGCATTGGAAAACAGAACTAGTCAGCCTGTACAAAATCAATTTGATGATTCTAATCTGTTAAAAGTTCTACTGTTACAAAGAAGAACTGAAAAAACAATCATAAAACAAATCCGATGGAAGAGAAGGTAGATTCTGCATGCAAGTATCTCTCCTTCTCAACTGCCATTGCCTAATTTTAACTCAAACTAAAACCAAAGACTGTTAGTGTGATAAAGCCTGGAGAATCTCATTACTGAACCCAGAGACTGTGATCATCACAATCAGCGAGAGGCAATTTCAAACAGATCTCAGAAATGTTTTAAAAGAATTTCTGCACTGATGTCATCTAGGAGTTAGGATAGTTTTGTGTTTTTTTTTTTTTAAGATTTTTATCTATTTATTTGACAGAGATAGAGACAGCCAGAGAGAGAGGGAACACAAGTAAGGGGAGTGGGGGAGGAAGAAGCAGGCTCCTAGTGGAGAAGCCTGATGTGGGGCTCGATCCCGTAACGCCGGGATCACGCCCTGAGCTGAAGGCAGACGCTTAACCGCTGTGCCACCCAGGCGCCCCAGGATAGTTTTTTAGATAAGATACCTATTTTTAGTTCCACCTCCTGGCATGGAGTTTTATTCTAATACTTTGAGAGGCACAGGCATTGTGTTACTATTCTCTCACATTTTTTATAAATGGCCAGTTTATCTATTTACAATCTAAACTTGCTTTAAGAATTCTAGTCATGTTGGTGTGCCTGGGTGGCTTGGCTGTTAAGCGTCTGCCTTCGACTCAGGTCATGATCCCAGGGTCCTGGGATCGAGCCCTGCATCAGGCTCCCTGCTTGGCAGGAAGCCTACTTCTCCCTCTCCCACTCCTGTTGCTTGTGTTCTCTCTCTCGCTGTCTCTCTCTGTCAAATAAATAAATAAAATCTTAAAAAAAAAAAAAAAAGATTCTTTTAAAAAAAAAAGAAGGACTCTAGTCATGGACTGCCATATGCATAAATTACCCTAATGTCCCAAACACCTAATTTGTCAACAAAATCTGTTGGCTTTAGCAGAGCTAGATTTTTCTTTATTAAAAGAAAAGCATAATCAGAAACCTGACTTGAGTTTCTTCTCTCTCATAACAAGGAGTTTTCCCCATTTACACAACAAACATATATCAAATACAGTAACAATATATATCATAATAAATATGTATATATCTTTAAAAATTAAAATAAATATAGAGTTAATTTTCACTGAAGTTAAAAGATTTTAAGTCCTATTTTAATCGGGATTACTGAGACTGCTCTGGCAGAAAACCAGTACAAAAAAGAAATATTTGATGGTGACAGCTTGTGTCTAAAATACTCATTTAATGACATACTCACCATAAATTTATAGTGAATATAACATCAAGATACCTAAAATTCAAGTTACCCAAATTTTTAGTACCTAACCTTTAATTGAGATATAGATTCTGGTCCAATGGTAATTGAGTAGCCATAGCACCACACAAACAAAATTTTTTTTGAACATCAGCTTTTTTCCTACTTCAATACTCCTGAAGAAATCTATATTTTCCTTGGAGTAATTATGGCTGAACTAAGGACCTTGAGGGAGAGAGGTACACCTTCATTCTCCTGGAGGGGCTCATTAGAACACATGAAGCACCATGCACACTTGAACCTTTTTCCCCACACATTCTTAAAGATGCTTTGGGTGGCAGAAATACTTACTTAGGTTAGAATTACCGACCTAGCTGATACGTCATGTTCATTCCCATCTAAGATGTCTTTGCAATGATGATTTTCAGATGTGCAGTTAAGTCCAGCAGATCCAACAGATTTAATTTATCTTTATTTTAAGGAACTTCTTAAAAATTTATCCTTATTTTAAGGGGCAATTTATCTTTATTTTAAGCAACTTCTTAAAAACCTTCTCTTGGTCTTAGTTCATCTTTGTCATTAAGCAGTAAGTGAGATTTGTAACTAAAAGACATGGACATAAATCAGGATATTTATAATAGATTGCCTGATATTTCAACTCAGTTTTTCTCCCTTGGTTTCTGCATCTGTAAAATGGTAATTATATCGCTAATGACATGGGATTTGTCAAGAATTCCATGAAACCAACCCAGACTCCAACATTATAATTTCACATAGATCAATACTGAATGTCAAGTTTGGGGGATGATTTTACCATCTGTGGAAATCTTTTAAGATAAGACTTTTTTTTTTTTAATCTATCTTCTGGGGATTATCTAGAGGCACTACTGATTTAGAGTAAATGCAATGGGGAACTCCACTTGTGATAATGGTAGGTTAAATCATAATTAGACACTTCCCACATAAATATTTCCCACAGAAAAGAACTAAAAACCAAATAAGGCTTTACAAAATAAGTAAAGATTTTCCAAAACGTAACTGTGACTGACCTCGGGGTCCTCAGATTAAATATTACTCCAGCTGTATCTGTGAGGGTCTTTCCAAATGAGAGTATCTTTTGAATCAGTGACTCAGGAAAGTAGGTTGCCTTCCCCAGGGTGGGCTGCCATTATCTAATCTGTTGAGGGCCTGAATAGAACAAAAGGAGGACTTTGCCTCTTTTCTTCCAGTCTTACTGCTTGAGTTGAAACCCCTCATGTCCTGAAACCTTCTCCTGACCTTGGCCTGCTATTTATACCATTAGCCCCCAGAAGTAGACTGAATTATACCCCTGTCTTTCCTGGCTCTCCACTCTGCAGATGGCAGAATGTGTGACTTCACAACCTCCATAACCACATGAGACAATTCTTCAAAATAAATCTCCGTATCTAGATCTAACTGCTGTGGTCTGAGTATTTGTGTCCCCCCCCACCCCAAATTCATGTTGGAATCCTAACACTTCAAAGATTACGAGATGAGAGCTTTGGGAGGTGTAAGGAACTCTCATGAGTGGATTAGTGCCTTTACAGAAGAGAATCTAGACAGATTCCTTGTCTCTTCTACCTCGTGAGGACAGAGTGGCTACAAACCAGGGAAGAAGGCCTTCACCGAATGCGATCAGACTGGTGCCTTGATCTTGGACTTCCCAGCCTCCAGAACTCTGAGTAATAAATTTCTGTTGTTTATAAGCTAAATTAAGACTCTATCTATCTATCTACCTCCCTATCTCCTATTGATTCTGTTTCTCTGGAGAACACAGACTAATATAGTAACAAAGAACAAAATAAAAAGGCCTTGGGGCGCCTGGGTGGCACAGTGGTTAAGTCTCTGCCTTCAGCTCAGGGCGTGATCCCGGCATTATGGGATCGAGCCCCACATCAGGCTCTTCTGCTATGAGTCTGCTTCTTCCTCTCCCACTCCCCCTGCTTGTATTCCCTCTCTTGCTGGCTGTCTCTCTCTCTGTCGAATAAATAAAAATAAAATCTTTAAAAAAAAAAAAAAAAGGCCTTAACTACCAGGAAAGAGATCAAAAATCAAACAGCACAAAAGAACCAGAGTGGTAAGCACTGTTTTTGCTGATCCAGAGACGGGGAGGCTGAGACTAAGTAGCCTTGAGAGAGTGAGAGTCTTCTAAGGATTAGCACCCTAGTAAACCAGCCCCCCTGTTTTGAGTTGAAAATTCTATGGACTGCACTATAAGGAATGACTGGTGTCAGGGAAAGGTGAGAAGCTTATCCTCTTCTTCACTTTTCTAGAACAATAACAGCAACGAATGTGCTATTGGCCATAAAACTCATTGTTAGTTTTGCACAGCGCTAGGCTTTGCCACAGGGTTTTGCCACCTTTATATTTTTGATTTCTCAATAGCAGTGTCTCACCTTCTAATGTCCCTTGGTTGGGAATACCTTCCTTTACTGTGTATAGGGAATACCTTTACACACATAGCAATTTATTATTTATACAAGTCTTGTGAAGCAGACACAGCAGGTACTAGTCATACCCTGTTTTTCCACACGAAGCAGCTAAAACTCAGTTTCAGTGCTCAGGAGCACGTAACTGAAGACGGGACCCACCACTAGAATACTAGCTCTTTGATTCCTTACCCTGTGTTGCACCCCCCCCATGTTACCATAATAATCTAGAATAATATCTTTCTACTTTCCTGGTAAAATTTCCAGTCACCCCACAATGACGTTTTTCAAAGGTCCCTGTATTTTAGCAGGCAGTCATGCTAGCACACCCGTGTGGTTGACTATGTCTAATGTGAAGACAACCTTGGGTTCTGTGGATGTGGGACAGTGGCATAAGTCAGGTGGGAAGAGGTGTGGATTCTTTTTCACTCCAGGGAAGTGACTCATTTTCAGAGTAAAAAGATGGAAATTTTTATAAATAATTTATACTTGACCTATCCTTGTAAAATTGGCCCAAAAAAATTTCAATAAATTCTGGAGACACAAACATCCTTCAGGTGAGAAAGTACCTCACGGGGACTCTAAACATAGGGACACTGAATTCGGCCATACGTTTACCACTCCATTTTCTATCAGGTTCTTAAAAGCCAGCACTGCGGGAAGCACGAGAACTTGCTGGCTGTGAACTGCTGTATCAGCCCACGGGGTTCCCCAACATGTTGCTGCATCACAGGTGTGGGGAAAATAAGGCCAATCTTCTGTGCCTTGAGGCAGACAAAACGGTGTTGGCCCGTCTGGCACCACTTGTGACAAGTTAGCTGACTTACTTTTCCCCATCTTTCCTTTTCACTAAAATTGTTCTGTGTTGAGTATGCTCACTTATATATTTTGAAAAGTATCTTTCTGTGAAAACTAGAGCAGGGAATTTTGTCACTAAAACAATTTACACAGACACACACACACACACAGTCTTTTTCATACATACAGAAAGAACAAGAAGAACAAAACTATAAAGCTCTTAGGGATCCTCATTGGAAAGTGTTATACATCAGAATGCAAATTAAACGTCCCACTCCGATGCCGGGAAAGGTAAGGAAAACCATGATACAGTTAGGCGGTTTGCATGCTTCATCATCAGATGCCGCATAGGTAATTACTATGTCCTCAATATTTAGCTGTAGTTAAAATTTGCGAGAAAAGGTGACAGCAATGAGTTTTAAAATATCCAGAGTGCAGTTTGATTTTTAAATATACTCTGTCATGTTAAGAGAAGAAACTACGTGGCCAGCTCACAAGGTCATCTGACAAGAGACATGTGGGGTCTATACAATGGTCAGTAAGAAGGCTTGGTCAGATTTAAGTAGGAGAGGGAAGGGCATTTGGAGTAATCATGTTCTTTGAAATGTATTATACTCCAACCATACTGAACTTCTTCATTTCCTTAAATGAACTTTCTCATCTCCAGATTACCTCACATTTGTTTTTTTCCAATCCAGAAAAGTAATTTTCTCCTTCTTCACTTTCCTTGTGCTAAACCTTCAAGTCTATGCTTACTTGTCACTCCCTCTAAGAATGTCAGGAGGATTCCTGTCATTAGTTATTCGCGTTGTATATTCCCAGAGTAATCTTCATTGTTTCATTTCAGAGCTCTTTCTAAACATTATGGTTATTAGTGTGTGAATAAATCGTTTGTCTGCTAAGCATAAACTCAGTTCAGGGACTCTGTCTGATTCACTTTTGCATCCCGAGTACCTACTGACAACCTACAGGGAGTGGTACAAATGGGCATTCAATAAATAATGATAAGTGCAGAAAAAAGAAAATTACAATAGGTTTAGAAGTAGAATGAAAGTCCAACTGTTAGTACTCAGAATTATTGTTGGTCTTTGTCTTAAGCTCAGGGTACAGACCTCTACCTCATATTCCCTTTTCAGTTCCAAGTGCCAAATTTCATGTAAAAGTTTAAGAATGAACACTTTGATTAAATTCTCTGAGAGTTATAGGAATTACTGGTGGGGTGAGAAAAAAATTAATCTGCACATATATACAGAAACTTCATTAATATGAAAAAACAATATTTTCATTGTTTAAATGCATCTATAGAAAACCATAATTGTGGAAAGTAGGATATTGCTTCAGAAAACAAAGGTATCTCATTTTAAACCCTGATTATATGCTTTTTTAAAAAAGATTTTATTTATTTATTTGACAGAGAGAGAGAGTAAATACAAGCAGGGGAGCAGCAGAGGGAGAGGAAGAAGCAGGCTCCCTGCCAAGCAGGGAGCCCCATGTGGGGCTCATCCCAGGACCCTGGGATCATGACCTAAGCTGAAGGCAGACGTTTGACTGAGCCACCCAGGCGCCCCTGCCTTTTTTTTTAAAAAAAGATTTTTTAATTTATTTATTTGAGAGAGAGAAAGCACAAGCATGAGCGGGGGAGGGGGTCAGAAGAGGGAGAAGCAGACTCCTGCTGAGCAGGGAGCCCAGTGCTGGGCTCGATCCCAGAACCCTGGGATCATGACCTGAGCTGAAGGCACACGCTTAACTGACTGAGCCACCCAGGCACCCCTGATTATATGCTTTTCACAAAAACCACACTTTAAATATAAGGAAAAATATAAATTGAACATAAAACGACACATACACTAATCAAAGAAACTAGAAGAGGTCAAATTAATAAAAGACAAAGTAAAATTTAGAACAAAGTTATTATTAGAGATTAAAAAAAGACTTACAGTGACAAAACATCAATTAGAGAAATATATACACCCAGAAGTTATATGCACTAATAACATTTCTTTGAAATTCATAAACCAAAAGTTGAAAATGGAAACATACTGTTGTATATGCAACATTTACCAAAATAGAAAATATGCTTGCCCATAATCATGTATAAACATATTGCAAACAACAAAAAATCATGCAGAGTATTTTCTCTGAACATAGTGGAATTAGATTAGAAATCAAAGACAAAGACAACTGTTTGAAAATTAATATACACATGTCTAAGTACCCATGAGTCAAAGCTCAGTTCAGGGACTGAGTTAGAAAAAGTTAGAAAATATTTTTCATTGAGCAATTATGAAAATGTGACATTTCCAAACCTATGTGCTATATCTAAAGTAGATGGTCTAAAATTAATAAAGCTCTAAGGATAAATATTTAAAAATTTAAAAGGAAGAAGTAAAATTGGCATTATTCACAGATACAGGGATGTGTAAGTTGAAAATCCAAAAGAACCTACAAACTATTAAAATTAATAAAGAAATTCAGTAAGTTTACTAAATATACAAAAATCAATTGTATCTTGATCTAAATGCAAAAACTAATTGGAAAATAAAATTTACAAATAATGACACTAAAATATCAACTATCAAGAAATACATCTAAAAAAAAGATATATAGTAATCCCTCTTTAGCCCAGGGGCTACATTCCAAGCAACCTCCCAGCTGCCCTACCATGGATGCCTGAAACCGTGGATAGTACGAACTCTCTATATGCTATTTTTTCCCAAAATACATACCTTTGATAAAGTTTAGTTTATAGATTAGACACAGTAAGATATTAACAATAACTAATAATAAAATAGAACAACTATAACAATACACTATAATAAAAGTTATGTGAATGTGCTCTCTCTCTCAAAATATCTTGTATTGTACTCGCCCTCCTTCTTGTGATGATATAAAATGATAAAATGCCTAGGTGATGAGATGAAGTGAATGAACAACCCGGGCTTTGTGACGTAGCGTTAGGTCACTACAGTCCTTCTGATGACACATCAGAAGGATGATCATCTGCTCTGTCTAAAGTCACCACAGGTCACTGAAACCACAGGTAAGGGGGGAATGCTATAAAAGATTTCTTATTGAAATCAACAAGACACTCCTGAGAGAATTAAAGATAATCTAAATAAATGGCTTATTAAAGGGTGGGAAGATTCAATATCATTATCATATCATCTCTCCCTTAATTGGTCTATAAAATCATTACAGAGCCAATAAAAATTCCAGCAGTTTTGTGTATATGTGTGTTTGTGCAAATTGACAAACTGATTGCAAAATTTACATGGAAATGCAGAAGACTGATAATAGTCAAGACAATCTTGAAGAAGAAAAAGCTGGAGGATTTTACACTACCATATATAAGATACATTTCAAAGCTACAGAAATTAAGATGGGACACCTGGGTGGCTCAGTTGGTTAAGCATATGCCTTTGGCTCAGGTGGAGACAGTCCCGCATCGGGCTCCTTGCTCAGCGGGGTGCCTGCTTCTCCCTCTGCCTGCCGCTCCCCCTGCTTGTGCACTCTCTCTCTCTCTCCCCCCCCACCCGGACAAATATAAATAAAATCTTAAAAAAAAAAAAAGAAATTAAGATAGACGTACAACTGGCATTATATAACAAAGCCTAACAGACCAATAGAAGAGCATGCAAATCAACCACACACATAAGGCTGCTAGATTTACGGTAGAGGCGCCATAACCATTCAGTGTGAGGAGAGTTATCGGGGGACTAGAGAGTTCGTAGTATATTCAGATAAGGGAATGCTACATGGCAATGTAAAAGTGTGCGATTCTGCTGCTTTACAACAACATGAATGAATCTCACAGATGTAATGTTGAAGGCAGGTATCTATATGAAGGTCAAAATGGCAACATTTACTACAGTAATAGAAGTCAAATGTTGGTTACCTTTGTGGAGTTTATTGACTGGAAGTGACAGGAGCAACTCTTCTGCAATACTTTTAATGCTGTGTATTTTTACTTGGATGATGGTTTCATGAGAGGAAAACATAGGTTAATATCCATCAAGCTGAACGATTAAGATTTATGCACTTTATATATGCTATACCTCGATTAGAAACAAACAAACAAACAAGAGTCCAGCAGGAAGAGCAGCTTGTGAAGAAAACTGAGAAGGAGCCAATTGCAAGAAAATATGAAACAGAACAGAGAAATCTGAAACAGAACCACAGAAAAATCGATCTAAATGCAAAAACTAATTGGAAAATAAAATTTACAAATAATGACACTAAAATATCAACTATCAAGAAATACATCTAAAAAAAAGATATATAGTAATCCCTCTTTAGCCCAGGGGCTACATTCCAAGCAACCTCCCAGCTGCCCTACCATGGATGCCTGAAACCGTGGATAGTACGAACTCTCTATATGCTATTTTTTCCCAAAATACATACCTTTGATAAAGTTTAGTTTATAGATTAGACACAGTAAGATATTAACAATAACTAATAATAAAATAGAACAACTATAACAATACACTATAATAAAAGTTATGTGAATGTGCTCTCTCTCTCAAAATATCTTGTATTGTACTCGCCCTCCTTCTTGTGATGATATAAAATGATAAAATGCCTAGGTGATGAGATGAAGTGAATGAACAACCCGGGCTTTGTGACGTAGCGTTAGGTCACTACAGTCCTTCTGATGACACATCAGAAGGATGATCATCTGCTCTGTCTAAAGTCACCACAGGTCACTGAAACCACAGGTAAGGGGGGAATGCTATAAAAGATTTCTTATTGAAATCAACAAGACACTCCTGAGAGAATTAAAGATAATCTAAATAAATGGCTTATTAAAGGGTGGGAAGATTCAATATCATTATCATATCATCTCTCCCTTAATTGGTCTATAAAATCATTACAGAGCCAATAAAAATTCCAGCAGTTTTGTGTATATGTGTGTTTGTGCAAATTGACAAACTGATTGCAAAATTTACATGGAAATGCAGAAGACTGATAATAGTCAAGACAATCTTGAAGAAGAAAAAGCTGGAGGATTTTACACTACCATATATAAGATACATTTCAAAGCTACAGAAATTAAGATGGGACACCTGGGTGGCTCAGTTGGTTAAGCATATGCCTTTGGCTCAGGTGGAGACAGTCCCGCATCGGGCTCCTTGCTCAGCGGGGTGCCTGCTTCTCCCTCTGCCTGCCGCTCCCCCTGCTTGTGCACTCTCTCTCTCTCTCCCCCCCCACCCGGACAAATATAAATAAAATCTTAAAAAAAAAAAAAGAAATTAAGATAGACGTACAACTGGCATTATATAACAAAGCCTAACAGACCAATAGAAGAGCATGCAAATCAACCACACACATAAGGCTGCTAGATTTACGGTAGAGGCGCCATAACCATTCAGTGTGAGGAGAGTTATCGGGGGACTAGAGAGTTCGTAGTATATTCAGATAAGGGAATGCTACATGGCAATGTAAAAGTGTGCGATTCTGCTGCTTTACAACAACATGAATGAATCTCACAGATGTAATGTTGAAGGCAGGTATCTATATGAAGGTCAAAATGGCAACATTTACTACAGTAATAGAAGTCAAATGTTGGTTACCTTTGTGGAGTTTATTGACTGGAAGTGACAGGAGCAACTCTTCTGCAATACTTTTAATGCTGTGTATTTTTACTTGGATGATGGTTTCATGAGAGGAAAACATAGGTTAATATCCATCAAGCTGAACGATTAAGATTTATGCACTTTATATATGCTATACCTCGATTAGAAACAAACAAACAAACAAGAGTCCAGCAGGAAGAGCAGCTTGTGAAGAAAACTGAGAAGGAGCCAATTGCAAGAAAATATGAAACAGAACAGAGAAATCTGAAACAGAACCACAGAAAAATCGATAAGAGGCAGGGAGGGAGGGAGAAGCAGGCTCCCGTACAAGTAGGGACTCTCGGATCATGATCTAGGCTGAAGGCAGCCGCTTAACCAATTGAGCCACCCAGGCACCCCATCAAGAAGAGTTTAAAGAAGAGAATGACCAGTGGGGTTGGGGGAGGATGAGGGCTACTGAGGAGTTGATTGAATTCAGCACCAAAAGAAGCCCTTGATGAGGGTTTTCTGTGAAGTGGGAAAGCTGAGTCCAGGTTTTAATGATTCAAGTTGTGAACAGAGGGGAAGAAGGCACTAGAAAACACTTGTAATGTGTTAATCCTTGCTCTCCAGGCAGGGAAAGAGCGAGGATGGTAGCTAGAGAAGGATGTAGGGTAAGAGAACAAGTGTTTCATTTTAAGTAACAATAAGACTCTGGATTATTCCTTAATGTCCATAAAAACTATTTCTAGTCCATATCAACTGAACCGGATCTCAGGTGTGGAATTCAGCAAAGAAATCCTGTTTTTNGAGAAACAAACTGAAGACTTCAGAGGGGAGGGGGTGGGGGAATGGGATAGACTGGTGATGGGTAGTAAGGAGGGCACGTATTGCATGGTGCACTGGGTGTTATACGCAACTAATGAAGCATCAAACTTTACATCGGAATCTGGGGATATACTGTATGGTGATTAACATAATATAATAAAATAAAATTAAAAAAAAAAGAAATCCTGTTTTTTTCAGTCAGAAGAGAGGGTGTATACTTCCACCTGAGTTTGGAAAAATACATACGAAAATTTGAGATTACTCTACTATAAACGAACCACCTATAGAAGAACTGGTTTAAGCACAGCGAAGGGAAAGTTTACAGAATGCTTTACCCTAGCAACACATACCCAAACATAGCCTTCAATTTAAGAATTCTTTTGCCTTCTCTCCACCAATTCATGTGAATGGTAGAAGTTACACAGACTGATGATTGCTAAGTGGCAACTGCATTTTTTATTGTTCCATGAAAGTTCTGTACTGTTACACATGTTTTGGTCTTTTTTCCCCCTCCAAGTACCTCTGTTCTGGATTTGTCATAAACTTTTACTTTATTAGCCAATGCCAGCAAGACTCATGCACACAAATGTATCTGTCGCCCTCCCAGAAAGGATACATAAACGATAAATGACTTACTATAATGTGCTGATACGGATCTATAAATGACATTTTGGTTTCAATTACAGGAAATCTCTTCACACTTCAAAGGTCTTCTCTGGCACTCTAGCTTCTTTAAAACCTACAAAATAAACAATTGCTATTGTTAAGCTTCCTCTTGGATGCAGTTCCAAGATTTAAATCATGATGAATATGAACCTTAGGAAGTCAAAGTCCACCCAAGGGGACCAGATAGACTGAGTTTCCAGTTGTTTATAAGACCGAGGGTACACGTATAACTTAGGGAAAGGGTAAACATATTTTGATAGTACTGTTTAATTTCCATATTTATTTGTTCAAATTTATTCTGTCAGTAATTATTAGGAAACTCCAGAATTTTTTTTTTGTTTGCATTTGCCAAGTATCTTATGAGAAGGTCATTGAACTTACGAAAAATTAAAACTATGTTTGTACTGTTTATAATTAAAAAGCCACACGCCACTGTTTCGTTTTCTCAATTGGTCTAGTGTTACACAAATTCATGATAAGAAAGTAACATTTTTTTACCTTAGCTATTTGTTAAAAACTTCAAAGATATGTTCATGTTTAATTTCAACTTCAGTGCGGGTATTAAAGAAAAAGTTTATTCACTCTAAAATACCAGTTTAATTTGGAAGCAGTTAAATAAAAATGAATGAAAACTATGATAATGAAAAAATACGTTCTATACTTTGCTTTCTTATAATTACTCCATGTTATTTAAAATCAAATAAACTATTCAATGAACATCTCTTCCTCCATCATAGATTTTTTTTTCCCTTGAGACTGTAAAACAACACATACTTATATATTAGTATTCTATATGTCACATATAATTCGGAACATCTTCTCAAATACCTTTATTATTTATGATTAATATGTAAAGTCTAAAATATGTTTTTATTTCAGAATAAATAAAATTTAAAAATTTTAAAGTGTTTTTTTCTTTTTAAGCATCGCATTTTAAAAATTACAAAAAATAATTCATGCTCAATTTTAGAAATATGAACTACAGAAGTGAATAAAGAATAAAGCATAATCACGATTTTATTTTGATGTGTATCCTTCTGGACTACCCAATGCATATTCATATATTTAGAGTAAAAAGGAAAAGAAAGGATTTGAATTTTTTGACACAAATGGGATCTCATGAAGTACCCTTGAATTTTTAAACTCACTTCCTTTGTCATTTTTTTAGCAAATAGTATTTATTTATTTATTCATTCATTCATTTTATTTATTTTCAAAGACTTGATTTTTTTTAGAGGAGTTTTAAGTTCCTAGCAGAACTGAGAAGGTACAGAGATTTCCCCACATACTCTCTATCCTCACACATGCAGAGTGCCTCTCCCCTCATTCCCACATCCCCTACCACAGCGGGACATTTGTTACAATTGATAAACCAACACTGACACATCATCATCATCCAGAGACCATAGTCTACCTTAGGGTTCCCTCTTCATGTTCTATATTCTATGGGTTTTGACAAATGTATAATGACAGGCACCCATAATTATGCTATCATAAGAATATTTTCACACCTTAAAAATCCTCTTTGTTTTGCCTATTCATCTCTCCCTGTGTCTCAACCCCTGGCAAACACCTATCTTTCTACTGTCTCCATGGTTTTGCCTTTTACAGAACGTCAAATAGTTGGAAATCATATAGTATACAGCATTTTCAGATGAGCTTCTTTAACTTAGTAATATGCATTTAGTAAGTTTTCTCCATGTCTTTTCTTGGCTTGATAACTCATTTCTTTTTAGACCTACATACTATTACCTGGCCTGGATGGACCACAGCTGATTTATCCATTCACCTACTGAAGGACATCTTGGATGCTTCCAGATTTTAGCAATTGTGAATGAAGCTGCTATAAACATCTATGTACAACTTTTTGTGTGGACATAAGATCTCATTTCCTTTGGGTAAATATCAAGGGCCATGAATGCTGGATCATACAGTAAGAATATGTTTAGGTTGATAAGAAACCACCAAACTATCTTCCGAAGTTGCTGTACCATTTTGCATTCCCACTGGCAATATTTAACACTTTTGTTGCTTACATCTTCACCCACACTGGATGTTGTCAGTGTTGTAGATTTTGGCCATTCTAACAGCTGTACAGTGTTATCTCCCTGTTGTTTTAGTTTTCATTTCCCTGATGACATATGATGTGAACTTCTTTTCATATGTTTGTTTGCCACCCAGATATCTTCTTTGGTGAAGTATCTGTTAAGGTCCTTTGCTCATTTAAAAAATCAGGTGGTTTTTTTTTTTTTTTATTGTTAAGTTTTTTTTTTTTTTTAAGATTTTATTTATTTATTCGACAGAGATAGAGACAGCCAGCGAGAGAGGGAACACAAGCAGGGGGAGTGGGAGAGGAAGAAGCAGGCTCACAGCAGAGGAGTCTGATGTGGGGCTCGATCCCATAATGCCGGGATCACGCCCTGAGCCGAAGGCAGACGCTTAACCGATGTGCCACCCAGGCGCCCCTATTGTTAAGTTTTAGGAGTTCTTTGTATATTTTGGATAACAGTCCTTTTTCAGATGTGTCTTTTGCAAATATTTTATACTTCATTATTTTGTAATATGAAAAATATGAACCAATATTATAAGAAAGATAAAAATCACTCATAGTCCCCTATTTAAGAATTATATAAAATGAAAATCTCCTTTCTACCTTGTCCTGGTTCATCAAGACTCATTATTTTTACCGGAGAAAAAAACTTTTTAAAATAAAACATCTATTTATTTTAATCACTTTGTAAGCTCCTGGAAGTTGATTTCTATCTTCAAACAGTACACTTTCATCAAGATGAAACAATCTATATTTCCTCTACATCATTACCCCTTAGAAATGAAGCAATTTCTTTTTTTTAAATTTTTTTAAAAATTTATTTATTTGAGAGAGAGGGAGAGAGAGAGAGAGACCATGAGCAGGGCAGAGGGAGAAGCAGACTCCCCACTGAGCAAGGAGCCTGATGTGGAACTCGATCCTGAGACCCTGAGATCATGACCTGAGCTGAAGGCTGACGCTCAGCCAACTGAGCCACTCACGCACCACTTAGTGAAGCCATTTCTTTTCTTTTTTTTTTTTTTTAAGATTTTATTTACTTATTTGACAGAGACAGCCAGCGAGAGAGGGAACACAAGCAGGGGGAGTGGGAGAGGAAGAAGCAGGCTCACAGTGGAGGAGCCTGATGTGGGGTTCGATCCCACAACGCCAGGATCACGCCCTGAGCCGAAGGCAGACGCTCAACCGCTGTGCCACCCAGGTGCCCCAGTGAAGCCATTTCTTAATAGAATTCTTCTTTCGAGTACATGATAGGCCATGGGAAGCTCCTGGACCCAAGAACACAAAGGCTTTATGTTGCTGCAGCAATGGTACTCCCTGAGAATTATGTTCCTTTTCTAGAAGCTGAAAAGTCCATACAGTTGCACAGCAATGCCAGGGTACTACTATCAGGGATTCAATGCCTGAGGGAAAATCGTATTATTTTCTTCATTGAAGCAGCATAATTTGGTAAAAACAACACTGGATATGGGATTAGAAAGACCTTGATTTAAAATCCAGTTTCACATTTTAAGACCCAGTGTATTCTACCATAAATGGAAATAGTACTACCTTTAATGTTGTAGTGAGGACTAATGAATTAATCATGGTGAAAGGTGCCTATCACATAGTAAATACTCAATGCATGCAAGCTTCCTTTTTTAAAAAAAATTTTAAGTTTTATTTTAATTCCAGTTAGTTAACATGCAGTATTTTATTAGTTTTGGGTTTACAATAGAGTGATTCAACAATTCCATACATTACCCGGTCCTCATAATGACAAGGGCCTCCTTAATCCCCAGCACCTCTTTCACGCCCCCCTCTGGTGACCATCAGTTTGTTTTCTATAGTTAAGAGTGTTTCTTGGTTTGTTTCTCTCTCTCTCTTTCTCCCCTTTACTCGTTTGTTTTGTTTCTTAAATTCCATATGTGAGTGAAATCATATGGTATTTTTCTTCTCTGACTGAATTATTTCACTTAGCATTATACCCTCTAGTTCCATCCATGTTGTTGCAAATGGCAAGATTTTATTCTTTTTATGGCTGAATAACACTTCATTGTGTATACATGTACTGAATGTATACATATATACATATATATATATGATATATATTATATATATATATATATATCATACCTTCTTTATCCATTCATCAATTGATAGACACTTGGACTGCTTCCAAATCTTGGCTATTGTAAATAATGCTGCAATAAACATAGGGGTGTATACATCCCTCTGAATTAGTGTTTTTGTATCTTTTGGGTGAATACCTTGTAGTGCCATTGCTGGATCACAGGGTAGTTCTATTTCTAACTTTCTGAGGAAACTCCATACTGGTTTTCACAGTTGCTGCCCCAGTCTGCATTCCCATGAACAGTTCAAGAAGGTTGCTTTTTCTCCACATCCTCGCCAACACCTGTTGTTTCTTGTGTTTATCTTAGCCATTTTGACGGGTGTGAGGTGATATCTCATTGTAGTTTTGATTGCATTTCCCTGATGGTAAGAGATGAAGAACATCTTTTCAAGTGTCTCTTGGCATCTGGATGCCTTCTTTGGAGAAACGCCTGTTCAAGTCTTCTGCCCATTTTAAAATCGGATTATTTGTTTTTTGGGTGCTGATTTTTAGAAGTTCTTTCTTTTTTAGAGAGAGAGAGGGAGCAGGTGCAGGATGGAGGTAGGGAGCAGAGGGACAGGGAGAAAGAGAATCTTAAGCAGGCTCTATGCACAGAGCAGAGCCCAAAGTGGGGCTCCATCTCACGACGCTGAGATCATGACTTGAGCCAAAATCAAGAGTCAGATGCTTAACCAATTGAGCCACCCAGGTACCCCAAGAAGTTCTTTATATATTTTGGATACTAACCCTTTATAGGATACGTCATTTGCACATATCTTCTCTCATTCTGTAGGTTGCTTTTTAGTTTTGTTGGTTGTTTGCTTAGCTGTGCAGAAGCTTTTATTTTGATGTAGTCCTAAGAGTTTATTTTTGCTTTTGTTTCCCTTGCCTCGGGAGACATATCTAGAAAGAAGTTGTTACAGCTGAGGTCAAAGAGGTTACTGCTTGTGATCTTCTCTAGGATTCTTATGGTTTCAGGTCTGACATTTAGGTCCTTAATCCATTTTGAATTTATTTTTGTGTATGGTGTAAGAAGGTGGTCCAGTTTCATTCTTTTTCATATAGCTGTCCAGTTCTTCCAACACCATTTGTTGAAAAAACTGTCCTTTTCCCATGAGATATTCTTTCCTGCTTTGTCAAGGATTGACCATATAGTTGTAGGTTTATTTCATATAGTTGTGGGTTTTCTACTCTGTTCCATTGGTCTGTGTGTCTGTTTTGTGCCCGTACCATACTGTTTTGATCACTACAGCTTTGTAATATAACTTGAAGTCTGGAATTGTGATGCCTTCAGCTCTTCTTTTCTTTTTCAAGGTTGCTTTGGCTATTTGGGTTCCATATACATTTTAGAATTGTTTGTTCTAGTTTTGTGAAAAATGCTGTTGGTATTTTGATAAAGATTGCATTAAATGTGTAGATTGCTTTGGGTAGCATAGACATTTTAAGAATATTTGTTCTTCTACCTGGAACAAATAGTCCTTAAATTTGTATGGAACCAGAAAAGGCCCCGAATCTCCAAGGAACTGTTGAAAAGGAAAAACAAAGCTGGGGGCATCACAATGCCGGATTTCGAGCTGTACTACAAAGCTGTGATCACAAAGACAGCATGGTACTGGCACAAAAACAGACACATCGACCAATGGAACAGAATAGAGAACCCAGAAATGGACCCTCGGCTCTTTGGGCAACTAATCTTTGATAAAGCAGGAAAAAACATCCGGTGGAAAAAAGACAGTCTCTTCAATAAATGGTGCTGGGAAAATTGGACAGCTACATGCAAAAGAATGAAACTTGACCACTCTCTCACACCATACACAAAAATAAACTCCAAATGGATGAAAGACCTCAATGTGAGACAGGAATCCATCAAAATTCTAGAGGAGAACATAGGCAACAACTTCTATGACATCGGCCAGAGCAACCTTTTTCACGACACATCTCCAAAGGCAAGAGAAATAAAAGATAAAATGAACTTATGGGACTTTATCAGGATAAAGAGCTTCTGCACAGCCAAGGAAACAGTCAAAAAAACTAAGAGACAGCCCACGGAATGGGAGAATATATTTGCAAAGGACACCACAGATAAAGGACTGGTATCCAAGATCTACAAAGAACTTCTCAAACTCAATACACGAGAAACAAATAAACAAATCATAAAATGGGCAGAAGATATGAACAGACACTTTTCCAATGAAGACATACAAATGGCTAACAGACACATGAAAAAATGTTCAAAATCATTAGCCATCAGGGAAATTCAAATCAAAACCACACTGAGATACCACCTTACGCCAGTTAGAATGGCAAAGATAGACAAGGCAAGAAACAACAATTGTTGGAGAGGATGTGGAGAAAGGGGATCCCTCCTACATTGTTGGTGGGAATGCAAGTTGGTACAGCCACTCTGGAAAACAGTGTGGAGGTCCCTTAAAAAGTTAAAAATTGAACTACCCTATGACCCAGCCATTGCACTACTGGGTGTTTACCCCAAAGATACAGACGTAGTAAAGAGAAGGGCCATATGCACCCCAATGTTCATAGCTGCATTGTCCACAATAGCCAAATCATGGAAGGAGCCGAGATGCCCTTCAACAGATGACTGGATTAAGAAGCTGTGGTCCATATATACAATGGAATATTACTCAGCTATCAGAAAGAACGAATTCTCAACATTTGCTGCAACATGGACGGCACTGGAGGAGATAATGCTAAGTGAAATAAGTCAAGCAGAGAAAGACAATTATCATATGATTTCTCTCATCTATGGAACATAAGAACTAGGAGGATCGGTAGGGGAAGAAAGGGATAAAGAAAGGGGGGGTAATCAGAAGGGGGAATGAAACATGAGAGACTATGGACTATGAGAAACAAACTGAAGACTTCAGAGGGGAGGGGGGTGGGGGAATGGGATAGACTGGTGATGGGTAGTAAGGAGGGCACGTACTGCATGGTGCACTGGGTGTTATACGCAACTAATGAAGCATCAAACTTTGCATCGGAATCCGGGGATGTACTGTATGGTGACTAACATAATATAATAATAAAATAAAATTAAAAAAAAAAGAATATTTGTTCTTCTAATAATCCATGAGCATGGAATGTCTCTCCACTGCTTTGTATCATCTTCAATCCCTTTCATCAGTGTTTTATCGTTTTCAGAGTACAGACCTTTCAACTCTTTAGACAGGTTTATTCCTAGCTATCTTATGGTTTTTGGTGCAATTGTAAATGGGATTGATTTCTTGATCTCTCTTTATGCTCCTTCATTATTGGTGTATAGAAATGCAACAGATTTCTACACATTGATTTTGTATCTTGTGACTTTACTGAGTTCATTTATCAGTTCTAGCAGTTGGGCAAGTCTTTTGGGTTTTGTATATAAAGTATCATGTCATCTGCAAATAGTGAAAGTTTGACTTCTTCCTTACTGATTTGGATGCATTTCTTTTTGTAGTCTGATTGGTGAGGCTAGGACTTCCAGTACTATGTTGAATAAAAGTGGTGAGAGCAGACATCCTGTTGTTCTTGACTTTTTGGGAAAAGCTCTTAAAAACAACAAGAACAACAAACCTCTTAGTTTTTCCCCATTAGGGATGATGTTAGCTGTGGGTTTTTCATATATGGCCTTTATTATGTTGAGATATGCTCCCTCTAAACCTACTTTGTTGAGAGTTTTATCATGAATGGATGTTGTACTTTGTCAAGTATATTTTCTTTGTCTATTGAAAAGATCATATGGTTCTTATCCTTTCTCTTATTGATGTGACCAATCATTGATTGATTTGAGAATATTGAACCACCTTGCAACCCAGGAATGAATCCCACTTGATGTGGTAAATAATTTTTTTAATGTATTGTTGGATTCAGTTGTTAGTATTTTGTTGAGGATTTTTGCATCTATGCTCATCAGGGATATTTCCCTGTATTAAAAAAGTGGTATCTATCTGGTTTGGTATCAGGATAATGTTGGCCTCATAGAATGAATTTGGAAGTTTCCCTTCCTCTTTTATTTTTTGGAAAAGTTTGAGAATAGGTATTAGCTCTTCTTTAAAAGTTTGGTAAAAATTTCAGTAAAATTTGCCTTTGAAGCCATCTGATCCTAGACTTTTGTTTGTTGGGAGTTTTTTGATTACTGATTAAGTTTCCTTGCTGGTTATCAGTCTTTTCAAATTTTCTATTTCTTCCTGGTTCAGTTTTGGTAATTTATATGTTTCTAGGAACCTATCCACTTCTTCTAGGTAGTCCAATTTGTTGGCATATAGTTTCTCATGATAGTCTCTTATAATTGTTTATATTTCTGTGGTGTGGGCTATTTCTCCTCTCTCATTTGTGATTTTATTTATTTGACTCCTTTCTCTTTTTTCCTTGATAAGTCTGGCTAGAGGTGTATCAATTTTATTGATTCTTTCAGAGAACCAGCTCCTGGTTTCACAGATCTGTTCGATTGCTTTTTTAGACTCTACGTCATTTATCTCTGCTCCAATCTTTATTAAGTCCTTCCTTCTGTTGGTTTTAGATTATGTTCGTCATTCTTTTTCTAGCTTCTTTAGGTGCACTGTAAGGTTGTTTGAGATTTTTCTTGCTTCCTGAGGTAGGCCTGTATTGGTTGTTAGACCCACTTTTGCTGCATCCCAAAGGTTTTGGATCATCGTGTTTTCATTTTCATTTGTTTCCATGTACTTTTTGAATTTCTTCTTTTGTTTCCTGGTTGAGCCATTCATTGTTTAGTAGCATGTTATTTAACCTCCATGTATTTGTAGCCTTTTCAGACTTTTTCTTGTGGTTGTTTTCTAGTTTCATCCATGCTGTGGTCAGAAAAGATACATGGAGGAATCTGATCTTATTGTATTTGTTGAGGTTGGTTTTGTGGGCTAATATGTGATCTGTTCTGGAGAATATTCCATGTGCACTTGAAAAAAATGTGTATTCTGCTGTTTTGGGATGGAATGTTCTGAATATATCTGTGAAATATACATCTGGTCCAGTGTGTCATTCAAAGACATTGTTTCCTGATTTTCTGTTTAGATGATCTGTCCATTGACGTTAGTGTTGAAGTTCCCTATTATTATTGTATTATTATTGATTAGTTCCTTTAGGTTTGTTACTGTTTTAGTGTTTGGGTACCTCTATGCTGGGTGCATAAATATTTACGATTATTATATCTTCTTGTTGGATTGCCCCCTTTATTATTATATAGTGTCCTTCATTGTCTCTTGTTATAGTCTTTGTTTTAAAGTCTATTTTGTCCAAAACAAATATTGCTACTCAGGCTTTCTTTCTTTTTCTTTTTCTTTTTTTTTTTTTTTTGATATACATTTGCATGATAGATGTTTCTCCATCCCCTTACTTTCAATCTGCAGGTGTCTTTAGGTCTAAAATGAGTCTCTTGTAGGCAGCATATAGATAGACCTTGTTTTTTAATCCATTCTGTCAACTTATGTCTTTGAATGGGAGTTTTTAGTCAATTTACATCCAAAGTAATTATTGATAGATATGCATTTATTGCCATTTTATTACTTGTTTTGCAGTTTCTGAAGATATTCTCTGATCCTTTCTCTTTTTGATGTTCTGCTGATTTTCTTTAGTGATATATTTGGATTTCTTTCTCTTTATTCTTTGCATGTTTACTAGTGGTTTTTGATATATGGTTACCATTAGGTTTGCATATAACCTCTTTTGCATATAGCAGTCTATATTAAGTTGATGGTCATTTAAATTTGAACTCATTCTTTTCCTCTCCCCTCCCTCCCCTCTCCACATTTTAGGTATATATTATATTTTATATTCTTTTTTTGTGTGAGTTCATTGACTTTTTACAGAAATATTCATTTTTACTGCTTTTGTGTTGCAAGTTCCCTTTTAAAGATCAAGATTACATAGACTGGCCACTAATAACTACACATTTACTTTGAAAGATGTACTGTTCGCCATAATTATTGTTGGAAAATCAGAACATGTTGATGGAGTCACCATTCAACAAACAAATACCTACAATATACTTATAAAACACTTTGTACTAGGAAACAGTGCAATATGAAACTTTAGTCTTCTAGACTTTTTACTTGATACTATCCATCATGGAATCTTGAAAGTTTAGCAGGACCATGGTAGTTTTACTCACCAAAATTTGCATGTTAAAAGCTGTACTAATGACAGTGACAGGGCACAGGATTGTTTGCTACTCCACAGCCTTTCAATTCACAAACAGTAGCCTTATACAAGAGATCATTTACCTCGTCTCTGCTAGGCACAAGAATGCAATGGTGAATAAGGCCTGGCTTCTGCCTTCAATAAGCATAAGGTAACATAGGGGTGGCAGAAACTACAGCCTAGCCTGGTACTTCATGCTCACATGTTACGAAAGCAACAACACTCTCGGGGCGCCTGGGTGGCACAGAGGTTAAGCGTCTGCCTTCGGCTCAGGGCTTGATCCCAGCGTTATGGGATCGAGCCCCATATCAGGCTCCTCCGCTATGAGCCTGCTTCTTCCTCTCCCACTCCCCCTGCTTGTGTTCCCTCTCTCGCTAGCTGTCTCTATCTCTGTCAAATAAATAAATAAAATCTTTAAAAAAAAAAAAAAAGCAACAACACTCTCTATAGTTAATGTCTAGAGTTGGAAAGGAATCTTGAAACTCACTCCTCTATAAAAATATTTCCAGTGGTTTCCTTTCCTTTATTCTAAAGTTAGAAATCTTTCTATCTATTCCATACCTATTGTGTGGCTTTCATACCTATTTATGACAAACCAAAGTAGGAAAACCTTTTGATATCACAATACACAAATGTATACACACACATATATAAATAAAATACAGAAGTAAATTTGATTTGACAGTTTTACAAAGAACGGTATATCCTAAACTTCATTCTATTTCATGTGTTTAAATCTGTTAGCAGCTCACCAAATTGATTTCATGACCTACTAATGAAAGTTTGAAATTAGTGGTCTAATGACTTCGAGATGATTTCCATCAACTTCCTCTGTCTTATCCCCTCACCGTCCCCTGTTCTTTCTATGCTATATCCACACTGTTTTCTTTCTTTTCTTCAATGGTGTAACTCTTGTCCACTCAGGGGTGTGAACTACCATATCTCTCTATTTATTCAACAAATATTTAAGGCATAACTCCTGTGTGTCAAGCACTATTCCAGTGTCTGGAGAGGCAAAAGTGAAATGCGCTCTCTCTCTCTTTTTTTTTTTTTTTTTTTTTTTTTTTTTTTTACAAAAAGCAGAACTGACATTTCAGAAGAGAAGAGATTAGTACTCAAAATGTTTAAAGGAAACGTGTTGCTGGCGCCCAAAGTTTGGTGTCAGCAACTTTATTTCCTCTTCTCATTTCCAGCAACTCCATTCATAATCACTGTGCTCGCCACCTAACTCCTAAGTACTCCCCACCACGGTTACTACTGTATCCGCAGCAAGATCCGGATAGAGGCGCCCCCAATATTAAAGCCAAAAGCAGGAAATATGTGTATGATAGCTACTTGTCCATGTCTATTAGGCTTAGAAATTAAAAGGTAAATAGTAAACAAACATAACTCATGGCATTTAATCTTAGAGCAAGATTCTTTTGCACTTTATATCCATTCAAGGCTATGTCTTCTCCTACCTTGGTGAAACTTTGGTCAGCCTCAGAATGTTTCTATTAAAAACTGATATATATAATTTCTAAATATTTATACTTAGAAATTAAAATGCTAGGCCCATGTATTTATCTAAGATTAAACTTGATTTAGAGTTGAAGTTTTTCTCCTCCCTTACCTAGAGCCTATAGGGAAAGATAAGGCCATTGGCTTCTTTCCACCTCTGTCTACAGTCTAACCCTTCTAACTCGTGAACTCTGGTTTTTAACCCCTCATGGCTGGAGAAGGCTGGCAAAGATACAGGAGCAAAAAACGTACTACGTCATTGTACTATCATAAGCAGGCTTTGCGATCTCTGGGCGTGGTATATGTTAAAGCTGATTCCTTTTCTCATAAATAGATGCTTTTGTGAATTCTTCTGAGATACTCTACTTTCAAGATGACTTCCTTGTAGTTTCTGGCATGTAGCAATGCATCTCCACTGTAGCTGGAGACTTGCACTTTCTTCTAAGCCCCCACGCACCCTGTGGTCTACGTCCACAAGTCTTCTTCTGAGGTTCATTCATCCTACCAGGCAAAACCCCTATATAGGATTTAAGATCCTTTCCCATGGTTCTCGTCAGTCCACAGAGAATACTCATAACTGTTTCCTTTCTTCAAGAGACTGAGAATGCAACTGGTTGCCAAATGAAACTCACTATTCTGCTACCTTTGCCCCTTTAGGTTTCTCAAGTCTGACTAGACACAGCCTATAGAGGAGACACACATTAAACTCTCTTATAAACTTTCTGAGTAGTCTCTTGATTTTTTTTTTATTTTTTATTTTTAAAAGATTTTATTTATTTATTTGGCAGAGAGAGAGACAGCCAGCGAGAAAGGGAACACAAGCAGGGGGAGTGGGAGAGGAAGAAGCAGGCTCCCAGCGGAGTAGGGAGCCCGATGCGGGGCTCGATCCCAGGACCCTGGGATCAGGCCCTGAGCTGAAGGCAGACGCCTAATGACTGAGCCACCCAGGCGCCCCACTGAGTAGTCTCTTTAAAGGTCCCTCTCTTGCTTGGGGGTTAGGAAGTATATCCTTCCCAGATCTCATCACCAAAGGAAGGATTCTAAAGGATTCTACTCCAAGCAGTTCTCTCCAAAACAAACAAACAAACAAACAAACAAACAACACAAAACTCTCTCAAAGTCCTCCCTGCATCTCTACTCTCCTAAGCTTTAATACCGGTGAAGTTGGCAGTATGCTATTTTAGAGTTAAACACTGTTCTTATCCACCTGCTGTTTTCAAAATGTAAAAGGACAGGCTGTATCACAACCTATTTTAGTATTTGATATTGTAGGTCTTACATCTTAGAGTCTTGACCAAAGCTCCACTTTAGTTTCACTTTAAAGTTTAATACGTAGGTGTGCCAACTTCCAAAATGGCAGAATGAGGAACTTGGGAAACTTTTTAAAAAGCAGATCAAACTGGTCAGAGTTATAAACAACAACTCTGGAAACTAACCAGAGGACACAGAATACATGAAAAGCCCTTATTTTTAAAAAATCTAGTAAATCTCTAGTCCATGGTATTGTAATAGCATTCTATGGTGACAGCTGGTAGCTACACTCGTGGGGGGCCCTGCATAACAATACAGGCTTGTTGAATCACTCTGTTGTACGCCTGAAACTAATGTAACATTGTGCATCAACTACACTTCAATTTTTTTAAAAAACTGATTAAATCTTGGTAAGAGCAATGAGAATCTGTGACATTTTAGCAAGAAGTTGCCCCTACCATCCTCCAGTTCCTCAGTATAGAAGTTCTAGCTGGGAAGATAGGGCAGTCCTGAGGATTTATAGCTCTGTTGCCTTTCTGTTTGGGGGAGAGAGGAGGTACTGCATTTGGAACAAGGCATGGAAAGTTCCATGCCCAGAGATGTTGTCAAAAACAAAAGAGATATAGTAGCAAACAACGTGGGAAGTTTAATGCTAGCATCAGGCCATACTGGTTGGGCAAGCAACAAAACTGCAGACCATTCAGAAATCTCCTAACAAGATTTGGAGGAGATAAGCAAATAGCATCTTGCTCAGGCCCACTTACTCCTGGCCTGGAAGGCTGTGTGTACACGCCAGGCTGCACCTCCTAGGAAGAAAGCAGAGACGACTTAGCAAGATACTCCCTAAAAGTGAGGCCTTGTAAATGCAGAAAGTAAACCAGGGAGAACTCCTAATTTCCCTGTATTTGCAAGTATTCCCCAGGCCACACGATGATTAAACAGCAAAAGGTAGATTTACTTGTTCAAGAGGTCTAAGTAAACCTTTGGCTACCACTGGCTGACAGAAAAACTATGCTGGCCCAGGAGCAGCGCTTAGGAAACCAGGCTTAAAAATAAAAAGGAAAAGTGAAAACTGAGCTGACACATTAGAGTGTCAGAGTCTGAACACTGGAGGGGGAGACTCAACAGAACAAGCTGAAGTCAGTAAAAGAAACAGCAACACTAACCTTCCCGGAGGAAGGATGCGATCGTGTAGTTGCTACAATATCTAATCTAAAAGTTTCAGTTTTCAACAATAGAAACAAAACAAACAGACCCAGGAAAATATAAGCCAGACACAGGGAAAAAAAGCAACCAATAATAACTATCTCTTGAGGGACTCCAGATTAGGAACCTAACAGACCAATAGTTCACAGCATCTGTTATACACATGTTCACGGAACTGAAGGAAACCAGAAAGAATGAAAGGAAAGTATGACACCGTAACATAGCAGTAAAGAGGTAGAGACATCAGAAAAAATAACCAAGTGGAAATTATGGCGTTAAAACATATTGAAATGAAATATTGACTACACAGGATCAACAGCCCATTTAAGCTTTCAGAAAGATCAGTGGATTTAAAGACGCACGAAGAGAGATTTTTCAATCCGACGAACAGAAAGAAAAAGAAAAAGAAGGAAGAAAAATGAACAAAGCCTTAAAGCCTGGGGTACAACATCAAGTATACTGATCTGTAATGTAAATGGAATCTCAGCGGAGACGAGAGGAAAAAAAGAGAAGAAAAATATTTGAAGAAATAACGGCTGAAAATTCCCCAATTTTGATTAAAACCATATCAAAAAGCTCAACCAATTTCAAGTTGGATAAATACAAAGAGATTCAAACCTTTACACAACATAGTCAATCTGTGGAGATTCCGAGACAAAATCTTGGAAGTCGCAAGAGAAAAAACGTTCATCATGTATAAGGTAACCACAATAAAATTAAAATCTGACCTCTCATCAGAACGGAGGCTTGAAGGCAGAAAGGACAAAACTATTCAAAAGGCTGAAAGGACATATTATATTCAAAAGGCTGAAAGGACAGAACTATTAACCAAGAATACTATATCCAACAAAGTAAAGAGAAATAAAGACACTCCCACATCAGTAAAGCCTGAAAGAATTTTTTGCTGGGAGAGAAGCATTCACGGGAATAGTGAGGAAAACTTAGGTTGGAAAGAAGTGACACCAGACAGTAACTCAAATTCACACAAAGAAACTGAGAGCCTATAAATCATATAAACAATTTTACAAGATAGCGAAAACACAGTGTTCTATTTTCTTCTCTTACTGATTTAGAAGTCAATTGCATTAAAATAAGAATTATAAAATTGTATTGTTGGGCTTATTAACAGATGTCATATACAGGGGTGCCTGGGTGGCTCAGTCAGCTAAGCATCTGCCTTTGGCTCAGGTCATGATCCCAGGGTCCTGGGAACGAGTCCTGCATTGGCTTCCTTGCTCAATGGAGAGCCTGCTTCTCCCTCTGCCTGCTATTCCCCTGCTTGTGTCCTGTCTTTCTCTCCAACAAATAAATACACAAAATCTTTAAAACATTTTTAAAAATTAAAAAAAAGATGTCATATATATGCAAATAATAGTCCAAAAGATGGGGGAAGATATGCAGCTACAATGGAGTACGGATACTATACCAGATGGGAATTGATATAAAATATTTTACATAGTTTTTCTCTTTTTTTTCTCAAAGCTTCTTTAAAGGACACTGAATGTATAAAGCAGTCACAACACTGTATTATTGGGCTTATAACATATACAGACTTAATATGTATGATAACTGCACAAAGGAGGACTGGAACTAGAGTAGAGCAAAGTTTCTACATTTGACTTAAGCTATTATTTGCATAAAGTAGATTATAATAAATTAAGGGGCATCTAGAAGTAATTACTAGAGAGAAAGCACTACAAAAATCAATCAAATATATAATTAACACATCAACAAAGGAACTGAAATGGTCCACTGGAAACTATTTACTTAACACAAGGAAATACAGGAACAACAAAAAAATGAGACATATAGAAAAGTGAAAGCAAAATGGCAGATGGAAATGCAACCATGACTATAACAACATTAAATGTGAGTGGACCTAACACTCCAATCAAAAGCTGGAGCTGTCAGACTGGATAAAATCTAATACATACAAAAGAACAATGAAATTGAAATAAGATTTGTAGTTTAGTTAATAGCCTTATGGTGATGTCAGTTTCCTGATTTTGGTAACGTACTATGATTATGTAAAATGCTACACTGGGGAAATCTAGCTAAAGGGTATATGGGAACTCTGTGATATTTTTGCAATTTCTTACCTTAAATTATTTCAAAATTAAAAAGTTATTTAAAAATCCAATACATGTGGCTGGATCTAATTTATATGTGCAATTTTCATTCCAAAGTTAAGTTCTGAAGAAGTAACAAAACAGTCATACGGGAAAACTGTCGAAAGTTTACTTTCTTCAGGGCAAAATTACTGGTCATTACTGCTAAGACAGTGACAGCATTTTCAATTCCAGTTACAAATAGGCATCCTTTCATCCTTTTTTCCCCTTGTAGTAGTAGTAGATATTTTAGGTTTTTGTGAAATTAAGGCATTCTGTCCAGCTAGCCACATTAAACACTGGGAAAATGTTTTTTTCCCCACAACTGGCTCAGTCCTGGAAATCTTCTTGCAACTAGGTTGTGCAACCATTATCATGAATGCTCATAAAACAGAAGTTTTGGGGGGGGGTGTTTTGTTTTTTATAACTAAGCTGAATGACCAGTCTTGGTGAGTATACACAGTCTTTTAAGTCTGAAGCGAGAGATAGAAAACTCNTTTTTTTTTTTATTTTTTTTTTTTCCTTTTTTTTTTTTTTTTTTTTTTTGGCTGTCCTGTCATTAAAAACTTTCTGGAACACTAATGAGAGGGAAATTTGGATGTGCTTTTTAACATACTTGCCTGTGCAATGCAATTTTGGCTTTCCATGAATGCTTAATAGTGTGTGGTCTGTCCAAAACCCTTTTAGTCATGTTGTCAGGGCAAGACGGGCTTCTCTGGGAAAAATGAGCAAGAACCAGAAACACAGACTGGAGTGCTTTGTCAATTCTCTTTTCTGCATAGAGCGATAGGACAACAGGAAGAGAAGGCGCTATTACTAGGTTTGTGGCATCTGGAGGAAAGAAGGATAGAAAAGCAAAGGATCCTCTTCTCTTTCTTTTCATTTCTTTGTATAACAGAGCAGAGGAGGTAAGAAGGGGCTCAGCACAAAAGTGGGAGCAGGCTTCCCTGCTGGAGCCAGACTGGTGCAAGTTCAAGCTTGTCTCCTTTCTCTGACTGTAGGATTCTGATCCTCAGTTTCCTCATCTGTACAAGGGGGGAATGGCCTGCACATCTCACAGAGGCGGTCGGATGATCAAATGAAAGGATGTCTGTCAATCAGTAAGCACAGTGAGCCATAAATACACCAAATTATCATTTTGTTATTATTGTTGTTACTTATGAAACTGGTGATTTTCCTCCAAATTGCTCCAATTTCCTAAGATTTATTTGGCTCTTTGGAAATTTCTAAGAAATTCAAGTAGGCTAATTTGTTAAGCACCTCTTATAAAGACTATGTACTTTTTCATACTCAATGAGTTTTATTTTTATTTTTTTCTTTTTTTTTAAAGATTTTATTTATTTATTTGATAGAGAAAGAGAGAGCACAAGCGGGGAAGTGGCAGGCAGCGGGAGAGGGAGAAGCAGGCCCCCCGCGGAGCAGGGAGCCCAACGCGGGGCACCCTGGGATCATGACCTGAGCTGAAGGCAGATGCTTAACCAACTGAGCCACCCAGGCGCCCCTCAACAATGAGTTTTAATAGAGATTAAGAAATACTCCTGTCTCTGATCTGTTAAAATTTTAAAAATAAAAAAATACTGAGCCACTTACTTGTCTGCTTCCAAACTCAAAGCTTTCTCCATTATGTTGGAGATAGAAAGAGGTTCCAAAGGCAAAAAGAGCAGTGCACTATTGTTCCCACCATCTTCATCCTTGTATAGATACATAGTCACAATGGCATGACTAAAGTTTTAAATTCTTGGATCATTTTGCTGCAACTTTTTAAAAACTTGGGCTAAGCAAAGAGTTGGCTATCATCAACAGGCACAGAGAAATAAACAACAGGAATGAAGATAGGTAAATGAGCTACTTTGTATTAGAAATGTCTCAAGCCGGGGTGCCTGGGTGGCACAGCGGTTAAGCGTCTGCCTTCGGCTCAGGGCTTGATCCCTGCGTTATGGGATCGAACCCCACGTCAGGCTCCTCTGCTATGAGCCTGCTTCTTCCTCTCCCACTCCCCCTGCTTGTGTTCCCTTTCTCGCTGGCTGTCTCTATCTCTGTCAAATAAATAAATTTATAAAAAATCTTTTAAAAAAAGAAAAAAGAAAGAAATGTCTCAAGCCATATTCTCAGTTTAGTATGGAAAACCTGTTAAGAGAATTTCCCTATTCCCAAGGAAATCTAAAAGCATGCCACCAGATACAAGGACACAGATTAATCAACTACATCTGTTTCCTAAGCCAGGAACCCAATGGTATGGAACTTGCCTTCTATATCTGACAGAGAGACACCCAGTCCCTGTGGCTAATGTCCATGCTTTTCCTTTTGAATTGACTTTTTCTGCTGTTTTTATTCCTAGGTCTCTGGAACTGCTTCTTTCTCTCTCAAATTTCTACTATTGAAAGTTCGTTATTTACACAGACAAGTACATATGGAATATCTACTAGAGTTTCGGAGAAGGAAAAGAGTCAGGTGGTTTCAAATAGAAAAAAAGGCTTGATAGAAAAGGGGAAATAACTAAGCTGATATTTGAACTCATGATCAAGCTTTGATGTATAGAAAGGGGAAATAGAAACACTTCCTCTAGGAAAAGGACACGAATGGTGAGCCGCACCCACGTTGGAGCTGCTCTGTCCGACCTCAGGCTCCCCTAGTGCCATTCCCGTCCTCACAGCTTCACTACAGGATAGTCTCTGCCTGTCCTTCAGGGTCCTGCCTTAAACTTACTCTCTGAAATAAACCATCTCTTTATCTACCAGGTTAGGACACCTGATTTCCTCTTGGTATCTCTCACCACACTGTTATACGAGACATTTCCGTTATACAGAGTATGCCTCCCCTCACTGTGCACAACTATCTCCTTCTCCCTGTATTCCTGTTGGAGTCCAGATGATCACTCAATTACTATGAAGTGAAAAGATGAATGAACAAACTTGGGAATTTGTATGGTGAAGGGGGGAGAAAACCACAGATGAGGTCTTGCGTTGGGAAATAATCAAGGGGGAGCAAAGCCTATTTATAGACCGCAGGATGACAAACTGGAAGATACCTTAGCAATTGCAAATTTGCTTACTTAATTTTAAAGTTCACATTCATTCAACATTTCTTAGGGGCCAGATACTGTGCTAAGTGATTTATACACACTGCCTCATTTCATCTTCATAACAAGAGAGGGGTTATTAGCACCATTTTAGAGACTAAAATAAAACAAAACGTAACCTTTAGAAAGGTTCACAATGCAAACGAAGGTGGGCAGTCTCCCTCACCATGCTCTACGAGAGAACACTGCCTTCCAGGAAGACTAAGAAACGTTCCCAGGTCATCTGGGGTCACGGGAGCTGAGCTGACCCTGGAATCCTGACTCTCTGCCTCCTACCAAATTCTTTCTTTCTAGATCATTCTGCCACTTCATAAAAGACCCCGAAGGACAGGTAGAGATTCGGAGACATTATACAATAAGCAACAGCCTATGAGAGCATCTAAGCAGAGAGATGGCATGATGGAAGGGACACTTTGTATTAGTTTTCTGGGGCTACTGTGATGAATTGCCACAGAGTAGGTGGCTTAAACAAACAGAAACTTATTTTCTCACAGTTCTAGAGGCTGGAAATGTAAGACGGATGTATTGGTAGGTTTGCTTTCTTCTGAGGCCTCTCTCATTGGCTTACCAAAGGCCACCTTCTCCCGGTGTCCTCACACAGTTTTTCCTCTGTGCCCAAACGTCCCTGGCATCTCTGTGTGTGTCCAAATCTCTTCTTCTCATAAGGAACACAGTCAGATTGGATTAAGAGCCATCCTAAGGGCATCATTTTAGCTTTATCGCCTCTTTAATGGCCCTATCTCTGAATGAGACGCATTCTGAGATATGGAGGTTAGAGCTTCAACATTATCAATAGAGGGAGCACAACTCTGTCTAAAACACACCAATAACATTGGGACGCCTGGGTGGCTCATTTGGTTAAGCATCTGCTTTTGGCTCAGGTCATGATTCCAGGGACCTGGGATCGAGTCCCCCATGGGGCTCCCTGCTCAGTGGGGAGTCTGCTTCTCCCTCTGCCTGCTACTCCCCCTGCTTGTACTCTGTTTCTCTCTCTGACAAATAAATAAATAAAATCTTAAAAAAAATAAAACACACCAATAATGTAAACATAGCAGTTAAATAAAGAGGCACACGATTGTTAACGGGAAAATGTGGTGCTTGAGGAGGAAGGGACACACCAGCCAGAGAGGTCAGATGTGATAGGAAATGCACCTAGAGTTGTGGATGTGAGAAAGAGGAAAGACCAGCATCTTTTAGATGGGCCAGCCTCCCTCCCTGTCATTTAAAAAGAGCATGTGTGTTGGGGCGCCTGGGTGGCGCAGTTGTTAAGTGTCTGCCTTCGGCTCAGGGCGTGATCCCGGCGTTCCGGGATGGAGCCCCACATCAGGCACCTCCGCTGGGAGCCTGCTTCTTCCTCTCCCACTCCTCCTGCTGTGTTCCCTCTCTCGCTGGCTGTCTCTCTGTCACATAAATAAATAAAATCTTTAAAAAAAAAAAAAGCATGCGTGTGCGTGCCGACACACACTAAATGAAACACAATACATAACAGCATGCTCTACCCCTTCACAATTGGGAAGTGCTAATCCAGGTGAACCTGTCTATTTTAAGGGCTAGGAAACTGGCTGGCCCAGTTTCACACGCTGCATTACAAACAAAGGAAGAATGTCTCTACACCCCTGAGCCAGTTTTTGACTTTTCTTTCCTTGACCATCTGATTTGCCATTATTTTCTATTGTTTCACCTCTTGATGGCCAAAACCAGGCCACCATTCTCACCATACTTTAAGTTCACGAAACTGGAAGAAATATTCATAACCACCACGCAGGCAGAACTTCCATGTGCAAATATATAAGCTGAGGCCTAACGATGTAAACAAACCTGGTGTAGGGCCTGGGCAGACAGCTCCAAAACGTGCCACCTTGGTATGTTGATTAGTTTAAATAAAAGTTACTTAAGAAACAGCCAAAGCAAAAAGAACACGCTGACACCCACATCCCACCCTCCCGTTCCCACCTTTGTCTCCAGAAAGCAGGAAATAAATCTCCCATGTGAAAAGTACCCTCCCTGTACCAGGAGGTAAAGAGGCATCCTCATCACCAAAGATAGGGAATTCAAAGCTGAAAAGGCTAAATTACTGGTACTAATTTAGTACCCCAGCCCAAATTAGTTTAGGAGTCCTTACTAACTGAAGCACCTAAGTTTCTTTGTCCTTTCAGTTCCTTATAGACTTATTGTCTCTATCTAAAAAGTATAAAAACTGGCTGTCTTGGTCATTTCTTTAGGTGTTGCTTCTATGCACACATAGTCAAACTTGGGTTTTCCTCCTGTTAATCTGCCTCATGCCAATTTAATTCTTAGACCAGCTGGAAGAACTTTGAAGGGTAAAAAGAAATTTTTCCTCTCTTACACTAGTCAAGTTCACCCAGCAGGATAAAGAGATGAGCACCGCCCTTCACTCTCAACCAGGTACTCTTTCTCTATACCCTACCACACTTCTTCCTCTCCCCTGCCCCTCACACACTCAGGCTAAAAAGGAAATACAGCCAAAATAAAAAGGATATATATACATACATTTTATATTATATATTATATATACACACATTTTATATTATATGTTCTATATATATATATACAAGGATATATATATTTTATATTATTTATATTAAAGTATATATATATATATATATATATACTTTTTAGTTTGACCAAAATTTGAAGTTGTGAAGTTATTGTTCAGTGGTGCAGAGTAGACTCAAGATATAAATTAGAAATGAAAAATCAAATTGATGTTTGGTTAAATAAAACTTTAAAAGAGTCATTTTCATCTTTTACACTTTCCTAGATTTGAATTATAGTTATAAGATATTTACTTGCAAATACTAGATACACTGTTTTAAAAATTCCTCTTCCCACATAGGTGTTTATGGAATAATACCACATTGACAAGTGTTAACTATATTATGTTCATTTTCAGAAAATGTAGAAAAATGTTCTATCTTTTACTTAAAAGAAATGGGTAACAATGATGCACTTGGTGTTACCACTTTTTTTTTTTAACATTTAATTTATTTATTTGAGAGACAGAGAGAGCATGAGCAGGGGGCTGGGGTTGAGGGAGAGGGAGAAGCAGACTCCCCACTGAGTAGGGAGCCAGATGTGAGACTCCATCCCAGGCCCCTGTGATCATGACCTGAGTCGAAGGCATACACTTAACCCACTGAGCCACCCAGGCGCCCTTACCACTTTTAAATATACCTAATGATGTGACACAAAACGCTAGAAAAAAAGAGAATGTTTTGAGAAGCATATTTACTTGTACAGCTTTCTCTCTCCAGACCACAGTTTGCAAAAATGCCCCCCCCCCAGGGAGTATCTGTGTTTTGCTGAGGGTTCCACTGCCTCCTTAATTGCTGCCTTTTTTTCATGACGTACTCAAGATTGCCACAGGAGGGAAAGCTATATCTTTTTTTCTAAAGGAAACCGTCCAGGGAAAACCCCCAGGAAAATCGTCATAATGACTTAAACATTTCATGAGAACGATTTTATTACTGAATGAAGTTATCAACATTTTGGGTTTGTTTTCCTTTAAGCTAACCCAATAACTATTTCAAGAAGCTAGTGAGGTTGACCTTGCAGTTAAAATACAGATGCTGACTATGATTTTAAAGCGGAAAAAGATGACAAATAAATACAGCAGGATTGTGGAAGATCAGAGGCCCTGTACACCCCCCACCCCAGGCATTACTGGGAAGTTAAAACCACTAAACTGGAGACGAACATTCTACATGTCCTGGATTCTGTTACATGCAATAGGAGTTCAAATTCACTGTTCTTTTCTCAGGTGGTAAGAAGCTTTAGAAACGTGCTTCCAGATACTGTGAATGGCAATTCACTTTGGAAATAAACAGGAAATCCAGTCTTTTACAGGAGTAAGAGCTGTGTAAATGTGCACTTGAAAGGAATATTCTCAGGAGGTCTTAATCTTTTTTGTGCCCTGGACCACTCTGGTGGTCTGGGAAAGCCGAGGGACCCCTTGATACAGTATGACATCATAAAACTCATGAAATAAAAACACTGGATTACAAAGGAAACCAATTATATTGAAATACATGGAGCTCGTGCAGTCTAGTAGACCCTTTATACAGTATTTTACGTATGCTTTAGAGCCTTGCAGCACACTTTCTCCTCCCACATCTGCAGAGTGTATCTATACAGTTTTAAAGTTCGATGTAAAATTTTTGAAGACAGAAGAACTAACAGCACAATAAAGGGTAAAATGACACAAAACTAAGTTCTTTTTTTACTATCTACCTCTGCTACCACCATAATAAACATGTAATTCTAACATGAACATTTAGATGTTACATATAATAAACACAGGTTGGAATAAATTAGAAACACTGTCATTTGCTTCCAAATATGAAATTAACATTTTTTCAACCTTTGATCAACAAGCTGGAGAACAGTACCAAGGACATTAATAAACTCTATAAGAATGTCTCCGTTGTGCTTCTGCTGGTGACATAAAATGCCCCAGTGGGTTTGTAAAAATAGGACTTTAATGAAAACAGTACTAGACTCTCCCCGTAGCTTGCACATGTCCCTTCATTTTGGACAGGAAGAAGTTAGATAACTATATCTAAACCATAGCTTACCAGATAAGGGCAGAACCAGGAATAAAGTACTGAATAACTTCCAGTTCATGGCGTGTCTCACTGAGATAGGAGGAAAGGAGGACAGGGAAGAACCTTGAGTGTCCCACAGTGCATTTGGGAAAGGTTGGAGCCAGAAGCAAACATAGTGCATTTGGCCACAAGGAGCTTCCCCTCCTCACCGTACTGCCCTGCTTGACCCACACAGACTCATTGCTTCCATTCATGAAGTGTCTGACCCCCCTAATGTTAAGAGGATTTACAAGGTGACTCAGTGGCTCAGTCGTTTAAGCATCTGCCTTCCGCTTAGGTCATAATCCCAGGGTCGGGGGTGGAGTCCTACATCCGGTTCCCTGCTTAGCAGGGAGTCTGCTTCTCCTTCTCCCTCTGCCCCTCCTCTCTCTTGCTTGTGCTCTCTCTCTCTCTCAAATAAATACATATTTTTTTTAAAAAGAGGATTTATGAAAAATAATGAATCAAAAAAGAACAAGATTTTCTTTTACACTCTGAAGAAATGTAAGTCAATATTTCAATAATATTATTTTCATTCCTGAAAAAAACATTTTGATTATAGTAACCAGCTGTTCTCCAAAGCTCTAAGGATTGAAAAAGAAAAGGAAATGACTTTTAGTTGCAAAATGAAGGGTTTAAGTCAGGTTGAAGAAAGAACATCCCAATAGCGAGCCTGTAAAAGAAAAACGTTCTTTTCTGATGGTCGATTACTATTATGTTTTAGCCATCTTTATACTATGGAGCTATAATGGTTCCAATCCTATCAAGCATTAGCTTGAGGGAGCACTGATGGCTTCCAGGAGCCTGGAGAAGTAAGCAAATGGTGAGGAAAGCAGAGGGGGTTATATAAGGCAGACACAGGACTTAGCTAGGCACCCCACAAACGCAGGCGCACTAACTGTTAATCCAAATTTAAAATGACAACAACAATTCTAGCAACTAGGACAAAAAGAAAAAACAAACCCAGCGTGATGGCTCCTGGAGCAGGTTCCAGCAACTGGTACAGTATGAATTCAACAGGAGCAAAAGCAGTAGGACTCAGTCCAGGCCGACTACATGCTGGAAATCAAGCCAACTTGTAACCACTCCCTGCTCGTTCATAATGACCTTAGATAGAAGCTCATGAATCTTCATGCATTTTTGTTCTAGGTGCTTTGCCTCTGTTTCGTGTGTTTGCTCAGGGTATTGGTTGTTCATCTTAAGCATTTCCAGATTTGCTCGCTTGCTCGCTTGCTTTCAAAACTCCCACTCTAGAAGAACTCAGCCACTCTCGCTCCTCTGAGTTTGCTCCTAGCATTTAGCTGGAGAGCAACCACAGAGCCTGGCAGACTGGTTTTATTTTCGGTTCATGTTCTCAAGCCTCAGAGAGGCCCTGGACGGGACACAGCATCTTTCTCAGTTTCTCTGTGAACTTCCATTCCCATTCTAGAAAATGGCTTTCTTCTCCAGCTCAGCTCTCACCATCTTTCACCATCCCCCACCCCCTTCCTGAGCGGGTGACCTCATCTCCCTTCACTGAGAAAACAGCCCCAGAGGGAAATTTCTTATTTTCCCACCACCAAATCAGCAAACTCCCTGTACTTCTGGGTTCTCCTCCTGTCACAAAGGAGGCAATTCCTCTTCCTGTTAGAGACCTGTCCCCGCCCATGTGGCTCTTTTGGACACAAAATTCCTCTCTCTTCTCCAAGTACCTGATAGTCATGCCTTTCTTTTCTGCACGGAAGAACTTCTCGATGACCTGACTGGCGAGCCTGTCAGAGTCCCTCTGTTCCATATTCCTTTCCCTCTATGCCTCCGTGTTTCGAGTTTACCTACAGATCTCTCTGGGGGTCCGTTGCTCACTCCGTATCCACGTTCCCAGAGTCCTCACCTCCCATCCACCTGCCACCTGCTTCCACTTCCTTCACACTCTGTCCCCCGCCCTCCACTGAAACCGCTCCTCATCAAGATCACTAATAACCTCTGAGTTTTCAGACAAAGTCATTTTTCTCTCCTCGGTTTGCCTGGAACCACTCTCCCTCCTCTACGCCCATGACATCGCCCTAATCCCTTGTTTTCCACCCAGCTCCCTCGGTTGCGCTTTCGCAGGCTCGGGTACATAGGGCCTGCCCGGAGCCCCCCCCCCCCAAGCCTGAGCCACATCCAGCTCGCTCCAGTCACCTCCCAGCTCCGCTCACGGTTCATCTCAGACAACCCTTTGCATCCTTCCCCTCCCCAGGTTATTCCCAACTGTTGAAACCGGGTTGCTTCCTTTATTACCTGTTTATTGTTTGCTTGATTATTGCCTCTCTCCTCCCGGAGGGAATGAACCATCCCTGCTTTATTCACCCAGGTATGCTCTAAAGGTCGCACAGCGCCTAGCAAATCGTCAGTATGAATGAAAACTTCCTGAATTGGTGAAGGAATAAATGCACCTAGCCCAGTGAGTAACAATTCCTGGTTGATATGAGCATCTGGATTTTTTTTTAAACGCTAGGGGTAAAATTCTTAAGTGAAAGAGCCCAGATTTTCTCAACTGTTTCCTTTAATCCCTGTTCTTTTTCTAAGTATTAAAAAGATACATTTTTCCTACTATGTTCCTAGGCACGCCATATCCTATATTAATAAAAAGCTGGAAAGTATTTTTTCCTCATGCAAAATTGTAATTTACACAAGTGTTCTTTTCACTCTGCCAATAGTTCATTAGGTGTTACTTAACCAAACGAATTTGTCCCCTAAAACATAATTTAAATCCTAAGAATTTTTGCAAACACTGAATGAGTCTCACAAAATGGATTTTTTTTTTTTTTTTTTTTTTTTTTT